>NC_091384.1:3555523-3575587 GCF_038502225.1 Cherax quadricarinatus | reverse complement strand
TCTTCTAATTTTGATTCCCCTTGCGCATCCATCCTTTGGAATCTATTGTACACCCTTCCCTGTGTGCGATAGAGTCGGTTATAAAGTCGTCTCTGGTCTTGAGACCTAATTAGGTCTAAGGTCTCGGACAGATGGGATGTTGTCACACGCGTTATGCATCATGAACCTGGATGCTTGTGTAGGGCTCTGGATCCTGGGATTTGGAGCTATCCACTCTCTTGGGTGAAGGCTGCTTGCCTCTAGTAGACCATGAGCTGGATCCCCTTACAGATTTAGCGCTTACTCATGGATAAAGTCCCACGCGCCGCTATGGTAACGAGAGAATATCCACTGGGGCGGTAGAGCGTCATGCGGTTATATAACCCATAATTAACGGGTGGAGCTGGGAACTTCTCCATGTGCCTGGGAACACGCGGGCGTGGTGGGTGTGGGCGTGGGTGGGCGTAGGGGTGGGCGTGGGGTGGGGGTGAAGTCCCATCCTTGACACTGCGTGAGGTAACCTTCCCTCCCTCCCTTCCCTTCTTCTCCCCCTCCATCCCAAATACTCAACCACACTTCCGGTTGGCTACTTCCGCTCTCGTAGCGGACAGTTTACCGCTTGACCGCTAAGTTCTCACGGCAACCTGGTTGGCCTTCACCCGCCAGAGACCTCCAAAATCCGTCAAAACCTTTCAAACTCGTTAAAACCTGTCAAAGTCCGTCAAAGGCCGTCAAAAACCCTTCAAAGCCGTTATGAAAAACCCCCCCCCGCAGCCAGCCAGCAGTGGGTTGGTGCAAGCGAGCTGGGATAAGCCAGTGATTGCCTCCCAGGCGGATTAAGTCTTCACCCATGAACCAGCCTCTGGATTCTGCAGCAGCAGCTGCAACAGCAACACCAGCAGCTGCAACAGCAACACCAGCAGCTGCAACAGCAACACCAGCAGCTGCAACAGCAACACCAGCAGCTGCAACAGCAACACCAGCAGCTGCAACAGCAACACCAGCAGCTGCAACAGCAACACCAGCAGCTGCAAGGCAGCACCAGCGGCTGCAGCAGCACCAGCGGCTGCGGCGGCAGCACCAGCGGCTGCAGGCAAGCGCACCAGCGGCTGCAGCAGGCAACACCAGCGGCTGCAAGGCAGCACGCCAGGCGGCTGCACAGCGGCTCCAGCGGCTGCGGCAGCGGCACCGGCGGCTGCGGCGCCAGCGCCGGCTGCGGCACGGCGGCACCAGGCGGCTGCGGCGGAACGCAGCGGCGGCTGCACGCCGCGCCAGGCGGCTGCGGCGGCAGCGCCGGCGGCTGCGGCGCGGCACCGGCGGCTGCAGCGCCGCGCCAGCGGCTGCGGCGCCAGGCGCCAGCGGCTGCGGCAGGCAAGCCAGGCGGCTGCGGCGGCACCGGCGGCTGCAGGCGGCGGCGCCAGCGGCTGCGGAGCGGCACCGGCGGCGCGGCGCACCGGCGGCTGCGGCCCAGCGCCGGCGGTGCGGCAGCGCCGCGCCGCGGCGCGGCAGCCACACCGCGGCTGCGGCGCCAGCACCGCGGCTGCAGCCAGCGGCGGCTGGCTGCAGCGCACCAGCGGCTGCAGGCGCCAGCACCAGGCGGCTGCGGCAGGCAACACCGGCGGCTGCGCAGCGCACCAGCTGCAACGCAGCAGCCAGCGGCTGCGGCAGCACCAGCCAGGCGGCAGCGCCAGCACCGGCGGCTGCGGCGACCAGCACCAGGCGGCTGCGGCGCGGCGCCAGCTGGCTGCAGGCGCAGCACCGGCGGCTGCGGCGCCAGCACCAGCGGCTGCGCGGCAACGCCAGCGGCTGCGGCGGCGCACTAGCGGCTGCGGCGGCAACGCGGCGGCTGCGGCTGCGGCAGCCGGCGCCAGCGGCGCGGCAGGCGGCAGCACGCAGGCAGCGGCCAGCGCGCACCAGCGCCGGCACCGCAAGCGCAGCGCGGCGCGCCAGCACCGGCGGCTGCGGCGCCAGCACCAGCGGCTGCAACGCCAGCACCAGCGGCTGCAGCGCAACACCAGCGGCTGCAAGCGGCAGCACCGCGGCGCAGCGCCAGCACCAGCAGCTGCTGCAACGGCAGACCAGCGCTGCAGCAGCGCACCAGCGGCTGCAGCAGCAGCACCGCGGCAGCGCAGCAACACCAACAGCAACACCAGCAACACCAACAGCAACACCAGCAACAGGAAGTTCAATGTAGAGTGCAGTGTTGCAGGAATGCCAGACAGGCAACAGCTGCCTGCACTCTGCATGCTGTGGCAGCCGCTGGCTTACCTGGCTTTAATTGTAGTGGAAAGGTTAGTGATTGATGTGAGTGAGTGTGGCTTAGAGAGGGGAGAGAAAGTACACAACTGAAAGAAAGGAGAGAAAGGAGAGAATAGAGAGGATAGGAAAAGTAAGTGTTGTATGTGTATTTGTGTATACGTATGTATACACAAGTATACCTGAATACACCTTCCTTCCTTCTTTCCTTCCTTCCTTCCTTCCTTCCTTCTTTCCTTCCTTCCTTCCTTCCTTCCTTCCTTCCTTCCTTCCTTCTTTCCTTCCTTCCTTCCTTCCTACCATTCCTTCCTTCCTTCCATTCATTCCTTCCTTTTATTCCATTCATTCCATTCATTCCATTCCTTTCATTCATTATTCCATTCCATTCTTATTCCTTCTTCCTTATTCATTCCATTCCATTCATTCTTATTCATTCATTATTCCATTCATTCATTCATTCATTATTCCATTATTTCCATTTCCATTCCATTCTTCCTTCCTTCCATTCATTCATTCCATTCATTCATTCATTCATTCTTTTCATTATTCCATTCATTCATTCATTCATTCATTCTTTCATTCATTCCATTCATTCCTTGTTCATTCTTCATTCATTCATTCATTCATTCATTCATTCATTCATTCATTCATTCATTCATTCATTCATTCATTCATTCATTCATTCATTCATTCATTCATTCATTCATTCATTCATTCATTCATTCAACCATTCGTTCATTCAACCATTATTCAATCATTCATTCATTCATTCATTCTTTCATTCATTCATTCATTCATTCATTCATTCATTCATTCATTCATTCATTCATCCATTCTTTCATTCATTCAGCCATTCATTCATTCCATTCATTCATTCCATTCATTCATTTCATTCATTCATTCATTCTATTCGTTCCATTCCATTCCATTCTTCCATTCATTCATTTCATTCATTCATTCATTCATTCATTCATTCATTCATTCATTCATTATTCATTATTCATTCATTCATTCATTCATTCATTCATTCATTATTCATTCATTCATTCATTCATTCATTCAGATCATTCTTTCCATTCATTCGTTCCATTCCATTCATTCCATTCATTCATTCATTCATTCCATTCCATTCATTATTCATTCCATTCCATTCCATTCCAGTCGATATTCATTCATTAATTCATTCATTCGTTCATTCATTCATTCATTAAATCATCCATTCATTCATTCTTTCTACCATTCATTCTTTCGTTCACTCATTCATTCATTCATTCATTCATTCAACCATTCATTCATTCAACCATTCATTCATTCATTCATTCATTCATTCAACCATTCATTCATTCAACGATTCATTCATTCATTCATTCATTCATTCATTCATTCATTCATTCATTCATTCATTCATTCATTCATTCAACCATTCATTCATTCATTCAACCATTCATTCATTCATTCAACCATTCATTCATTCAACCATTCATTCATTCATTCATTCATTCATTCATTCATTCATTCATTCATTCATTCATTCATTCATTCATTCATTCATTCATTCATTCTTTCAGCCATTCATTCATTCATTCATTCCATTCATTCATTGATTCATTCATTATTCCATTCCATTCATTCATTCCATTCATTCATTCCATTCATTCCATTCCATTCATTCATTCATTCTTCCATTCATTCCTTCTTCCATTCATTCCATTCCATTCCATTCTTTCCATTCCATTCCTTCCATTCTTCCATTCCTTCCATTCCATTCTGTATTCCATTCCATTCCATTCCATTCTTCCTTCTTCTTCCTTCCTTCCTTCTTCCTTCCTTCCTTCCTTCCTTCCTTGCCTTACCTTCCTTTCCTTCCTTCCATTCCTTCCTTCCTTCCTTCCATTCCTTCCTTCCTTCCTTCCTTCCTTCCTTCCTTCTTTCCATTCCATTCCTTCCTTCCTTCCTTCCTTCCTTCATACTTCTCTTTACCTTATAAGGACGAAGTTGTGAGTCACAGTGATAACTCTCTCTCTCTCTCTCTCTTTCTCTCTCTCTCTCTCTCTCTCTCTCTCTCTCTCTCCTGTCTCTATGTTTATATCTGTTTATCTATCTGTCTATCTTTCTCTCGTCGCCTGAAATTAGCAGAGAGAGAGAGAGAGAGAGAGAGAGAGAGAGAGAGAGAGAGAGAGAGAGAGAGAGAGAGAGAGAGAGAGAGAGAGAGAAAGAGAGAGAGAGAGAGACAGAGAGAGAGAGAGAAAGAAAGATAGAGAGAGAGAAAGAGAGAGAAGAGACAGATTCCACACAGCCAAAACAACGAACCATCAGCCAGGCACCGTGACTCGACCCCCCGTACAAAGTCATCTAGGCGACTACACACAACACCTCCCCCCTACAACCCCCTATTCACCCCCATATAAAAAGCCTACTCATAATTATGTGCCTAAATGGTTCCTGATCCTCCTCTCTGTGGTACCTAATTCCCTTTATGACTGTCAATTAAGAGTGGATCCCTTATTGAGGGTAGCAAGTGCCTTATTGGGCTGTTACTGCTGTCAGTAACAGCTACTGACAGCAGTAACAGTTATAACAACTGCAACAGCAGTAACAACTGCAGCAGGAATATCTGCAACAGCTATAACAATTCGTACCCAATCCCAAAGCTGCGCATCGCGCTTGTTTACAAGCGGCGATATACGCATTTCCCTGTATGTATTCGCATGTATGTATTAGCATGTATTTATACGCATGTATGCGTGTATGACTACGTATGAAGGAATAGGTAAATGACAGGGCAGGGGATATCGATCGAAATATCGTGAGAGGGAAACGATGGGGAGAGGAAGTAACGATGTTTTGGGGGAACATAGCGACGTGTTTTGGGGAATTTTTAAGCCGAGGTGCAGGGAAATTTCCGTGGGCGCTGTCATGCGATGGGGAAATTTAACCTGTAATTTTTCCCCTGAAAGTGTCTCTCTCCTCAACACTGCCTCTCTGTCTTCCCCTGCCTCTCTGTCTTCCCCTGCCTCTCTGTCTTCCCCTGCCTCTCTGTCTTCCCCTGCCTCTCTGTCTTCCCCTGCCTCTCTGTCTTCCCCTGCCTCTCTGTCTTCCCCTGCCTCTCTGTCTTCCCCTGCCTCTCTGTCTTCCCCTGCCTCTCTACCTTCCCCTGCCTCTCTGTCTTCTTCTGCCTCTCTGTCTTCCTCTGCCTCTCTGTCTTCCCCTGCCTCTCTGTCTTCCCCTGCCTCTCTGTCTTCCCCTGCCTCTCTGTCTTCTTCTGCCTCTCTGTCTTCCCCTGCCTCTCTGTCTTCCCCTGCCTCTCTGTCTTCCCCTGCCTCTCTGTCTTCCCCTGCCTCTCTGTCTTCCCCTGCCTCTCTACCTTCCCCTGCCTCTCTACCTTCCCCTGCCTCTCTACCTTCCCCTGCCTCTCTGTCTTCCTCTGCCTCTCTGTCTTCCCCTGCCTCTCTACCTTCCCCTGCCTCTCTACCTTCCCCTGCCTCTCTACCTTCCCCTGCCTCTCTGTCTTCCCCTGCCTCTCTGTCTTCCCCTGCCTCTCTACCTTCCCCTGCGACTCTACCTTCCCCTGCCTCTCTGACTTCCCCTGCCTCTCTACCTTCCCCTGCCTCTCTACCTTCCCCTGCCTCTCTACCTTCCTGCCTCTCTACCTTCCTGCCTCTCTACCTTCCCCTGCCTCTCTACCTTCCCCTGCCTCTCTGTCTTCCCTGCCTCTCTACCTTCCCCTGCCTCTCTACCTTCCCCTGCCTCTCTACCTTCCCCTGCCTCTCTGTCTTCCTCTGCCTCTCTGTCTTCCCCTGCCTCTCTACCTTCCCCTGCCTCTCTACCTTCCCCTGCCTCTCTGTCTTCCTCTGCCTCTCTGTCTTCCCCTGCCTCTCTACCTTCCCCTGCCTCTCTACCTTCCCCTGCCTCTCTGTCTTTCTCTGCCTCTCTGTCTTTCTCTGCCTCTCTGTCTTTCTCTGCCTCTCTGTCTTTCTCTGCCTCTCTGTCTTTCTCTGCCTCTCTGTCTTTCTTTGCCTCTCTGTCTTTCTCTGCCTCTCTGTCTTTCTCTGCCTCTCTGTCTTTCTCTGCCTCTCTGTCTTTCTCTGCCTCTCTGTCTTTCTCTGCCTCTCTGACTTGCTCTGCCTCTCTGTCTTTCTCTGCCTCTCTGTCTCTTCTCTGCCTCTCTCTCTGTCTTTCTCTGCCTCTCTGTCTTTCTCTGCCTCTCTGTCTTTCTCTGCCTCTCTGTCTTTCTCTGCCTCTCTGTCTTTCTCTGCCTATCTGTCTTTCTCTGCCTCTCTGTCTTTCTCTGCCTATCTGTCTTTCTCTGCCTCTCTGTCTTTCTCTGCCTCTCTGTCTTTCTCTGCCTCTCTGTCTTTCTCTGCCTCTCTGTCTTTCTCTGCCTCTCTACCTTCCTCTGCCTCTCTGTCTTTCTCTGCCTCTCTGTCTTTCTCTGCCTCTCTGTCTTTCTCTGCCTCTCTACCTTCCTCTGCCTCTCTGTCTTTCTCTGCCTCTCTGTCTTTCTCTGCCTATCTGTCTTTCTCTGCCTCTCTGTCTTTCTCTGCCTCTCTGTCTTTCTCTGCCTCTCTGTCTTTCTCTGCCTCTCTGTCTTTCTCTGCCTCTCTACCTTCCTCTGCCTCTCTGTCTTTCTCTGCCTCTCTGTCTTTCTCTGCCTCTCTACCTTCCTCTGCCTCTCTGTCTTTCTCTGCCTCTCTGTCTTTCTCTGCCTCTCTGTCTTTCTCTGCCTCTCTGTCTTTCTCTGCCTATCTGTCTTTCTCTGCCTCTCTGTCTTTCTCTGCCTCTCTGTCTTTCTCTGCCTCTCTGTCTTTCTCTGCCTCTCTGTCTTTCTCTGCCTCTCTGTCTTTCTCTGCCTCTCTGTCTTTCTCTGCCTCTCTGTCTTTCTCTGCCTCTCTACCTTCCTCTGCCTCTCTGTCTTTCTCTGCCTCTCTACCTTCCTCTGCCTCTCTACCTTCCTCTGCCTCTCTACCTTCCTCTGCCTCTCTGTCTTTCTCTGCCTCTCTACCTTCCTCTGCCTCTCTGTCTTTCTCTGCCTATCTGTCTTTCTCTGCCTCTCTGTCTTTCTCTGCCTCTCTGTCTTTCTCTGCCTCTCTACCTTCCTCTGCCTCTCTACCTTCCTCTGCCTCTCTGTCTTTCTCTGCCTCTCTACCTTCCTCTGCCTCTCTGTCTTTCTCTGCCTCTCTGTCTTTCTCTGCCTCTCTACCTTCCTCTGCCTCTCTGTCTTTCTCTGCCTATCTGTCTTTCTCTGCCTCTCTACCTTCCTCTGCCTCTCTGTCTTTCTCTGCCTCTCTACCTTCCTCTGCCTCTCTACCTTCCTCTGCCTCTCTGTCTTTCTCTGCCTCTCTACCTTCCTCTGCCTCTCTGTCTTTCTCTGCCTCTCTGTCTTTCTCTGCCTCTCTGTCTTTCTCTGCCTCTCTACCTTCCTCTGCTTCTCTGTCTTTCTCTGCCTATCTGTCTTTCTCTGCCTCTCTACCTTCCTCTGCCTCTCTGTCTTTCTCTGCCTCTCTGTCTTTCTCTGCCTCTCTACCTTCCTCTGCCTCTCTGTCTTTCTCTGCCTATCTGTCTTTCTCTGCCTCTCTACCTTCCTCTGCCTCTCTGTCTTTCTCTGCCTCTCTACCTTCCTCTGCCTCTCTGTCTTTCTCTGCCTATCTGTCTTTCTCTGCCTCTCTGTCTTTCTCTGCCTCTCTGTCTTTCTCTGCCTCTCTGTCTTTCTCTGCCTCTCTGTCTTTCTCTGCCTCTCTGTCTTCCCCTGCCTCTCTACCTTCCCCTCCCTCTCTACCTTCCCCTGCCTCTCTGTCTTTCTCTGCCTCTCTGTCTTTCTCTGCCTCTCTGTCTTTCTCTGCCTCTCTGTCTTTCTCTGCCTCTCTGTCTTTCTCTGCCTCTCTGTCTTTCTCTGCCTCTCTGTCTTTCTCTGCCTCTCTGTCTTTCTCTGCCTCTCTGTCTTTCTCTGCCTCTCTGTCTTTCTCTGCCTCTCTGTCTTTCTCTGCCTCTCTGTCTTTCTCTGCCTCTCTACCTTCCTCTGCCTCTCTGTCTTTCTCTGCCTCTCTGTCTTTCTCTGCCTCTCTGTCTTTCTCTGCCTCTCTGTCTTTCTCTGCCTCTCTACCTTCCTCTGCCTCTCTGTCTTTCTCTGCCTCTCTGTCTTTCTCTGCCTCTCTGTCTTTCTCTGCCTCTCTACCTTCCTCTGCCTCTCTGTCTTTCTCTGCCTCTCTGTCTTTCTCTGCCTATCTGTCTTTCTCTGCCTCTCTGTCTTTCTCTGCCTATCTGTCTTTCTCTGCCTCTCTGTCTTTCTCTGCCTCTCTGTCTTTCTCTGCCTCTCTGTCTTTCTCTGCCTCTCTGTCTTTCTCTGCCTCTCTACCTTCCTCTGCCTCTCTGTCTTTCTCTGCCTCTCTGTCTTTCTCGGCCTCTCTACCTTCCTCTGCCTCTCTGTCTTTCTCTGCCTCTCTGTCTTTCTCTGCCTCTCTGTCTTTCTCTGCCTCTCTACCTTCCTCTGCCTCTCTGTCTTTCTCTGCCTATCTGTCTTTCTCTGCCTCTCTGTCTTTCTCTGCCTCTCTACCTTCCTCTGCCTCTCTGTCTTTCTCTGCCTCTCTGTCTTTCTCTGCCTCTCTGTCTTTCTCTGCCTCTCTACCTTCCTCTGCCTCTCTGTCTTTCTCTGCCTCTCTGTCTTTCTCTGCCTCTCTGTCTTTCTCTGCCTATCTGTCTTTCTCTGCCTCTCTGTCTTTCTCTGCCTCTCTGTCTTTCTCTGCCTCTCTGTCTTTCTCTGCCTATCTGTCTTTCTCTGCCTCTCTGTCTTTCTCTGCCTCTCTACCTTCCTCTGCCTCTCTGTCTTTCTCTGCCTCTCTGTCTTTCTCTGCCTCTCTGTCTTTCTCTGCCTCTCTACCTTCCTCTGCCTCTCTGTCTTTCTCTGCCTATCTGTCTTTCTCTGCCTCTCTGTCTTTCTCTGCCTCTCTACCTTCCTCTGCCTCTCTGTCTTTCTCTGCCTCTCTGTCTTTCTCTGCCTCTCTGTCTTTCTCTGCCTCTCTACCTTCCTCTGCCTCTCTGTCTTTCTCTGCCTCTCTGTCTTTCTCTGCCTATCTGTCTTTCTCTGCCTCTCTGTCTTTCTGCCTCTCTGTCTTTCTCTCTCTCTGTCTTTCTCTGCCTCTCTGTCTTTCTCTGCCTATCTGTCTTTCTCTGCCTCTCTGTCTTTCTCTGCCTCTCTGTCTTTCTCTGCCTCTCTGTCTTTCTCTGCCTCTCTGTCTTTCTCTGCCTCTCTGTCTTTCTCTGCCTCTCTGTCTTTCTCTGCCTCTCTGTCTTTCTCTGCCTCTCTACCTTCCTCTGCCTCTCTGTCTTTCTCTGCCTCTCTACCTTCCTCTGCCTCTCTACCTTCCTCTGCCTCTCTGTCTTTCTCTGCCTCTCTACCTTCCTCTGCCTCTCTGTCTTTCTCTGCCTATCTGTCTTTCTCTGCCTCTCTACCTTCCTCTGCCTCTCTGTCTTTCTCTGCCTCTCTGTCTTTCTCTGCCTATCTGTCTTTCTCTGCCTCTCTACCTTCCTCTGCCTCTCTGTCTTTCTCTGCCTCTCTACCTTCCTCTGCCTCTCTGTCTTTCTCTGCCTATCTGTCTTTCTCTGCCTCTCTACCTTCCTCTGCCTCTCTGTCTTTCTCTGCCTCTCTGTCTTTCTCTGCCTATCTGTCTTTCTCTGCCTCTCTGTCTTTCTCTGCCTCTCTGTCTTTCTCTGCCTCTCTGTCTTTCTCTGCCTCTCTACCTTCCTCTGCCTCTCTGTCTTTCTCTGCCTCTCTACCTTCCTCTGCCTCTCTACCTTCCTCTGCCTCTCTACCTTCCTCTGCCTCTCTGTCTTTCTCTGCCTCTCTACCTTCCTCTGCCTCTCTGTCTTTCTCTGCCTATCTGTCTTTCTCTGCCTCTCTACCTTCCTCTGCCTCTCTGTCTTTCTCTGCCTCTCTGTCTTTCTCTGCCTCTCTGTCTTTCTCTGCCTCTCTACCTTCCTCTGCCTCTCTGTCTTTCTCTGCCTCTCTACCTTCCTCTGCCTCTCTGTCTTTCTCTGCCTCTCTGTCTTTCTCTGCCTCTCTGTCTTTCTCTGCCTCTCTGTCTTTCTCTGCCTCTCTGTCTTTCTCTGCCTATCTGTCTTTCTCTGCCTCTCTACCTTCCTCTGCCTCTCTGTCTTTCTCTGCCTCTCTACCTTCCTCTGCCTCTCTACCTTCCTCTGCCTCTCTACCTTCCTCTGCCTCTCTGTCTTTCTCTGCCTCTCTACCTTCCTCTGCCTCTCTGTCTTTCTCTGCCTCTCTACCTTCCTCTGCCTCTCTACCTTCCTCTGCCTCTCTGTCTTTCTCTGCCTCTCTACCTTCCTCTGCCTCTCTACCTTCCTCTGCCTCTCTGTCTTTCTCTGCCTATCTGTCTTTCTCTGCCTCTCTACCTTCCTCTGCCTCTCTGTCTTTCTCTGCCTCTCTACCTTCCTCTGCCTCTCTGTCTTTCTCTGCCTCTCTGTCTTTCTCTGCCTCTCTACCTTCCTCTGCCTCTCTGTCTTTCTCTGCCTATCTGTCTTTCTCTGCCTCTCTACCTTCCTCTGCCTCTCTGTCTTTCTCTGCCTCTCTACCTTCCTCTGCCTCTCTACCTTCCTCTGCCTCTCTGTCTTTCTCTGCCTATCTGTCTTTCTCTGCCTCTCTACCTTCCTCTGCCTCTCTGTCTTTCTCTGCCTCTCTACCTTCCTCTGCCTCTCTACCTTCCTCTGCCTCTCTGTCTTTCTCTGCCTCTCTACCTTCCTCTGCCTCTCTGTCTTTCTCTGCCTCTCTACCTTCCTCTGCCTCTCTACCTTCCTCTGCCTCTCTGTCTTTCTCTGCCTCTCTGTCTTTCTCTGCCTCTCTACCTTCCTCTGCCTCTCTACCTTCCTCTGCCTCTCTGTCTTTCTCTGCCTCTCTACCTTCCTCTGCCTATCTGTCTTTCTCTGCCTCTCTACCTTCCTCTGCCTCTCTACCTTCCTCTGCCTCTCTGTCTTTCTCTGCCTATCTGTCTTTCTCTGCCTCTCTACCTTCCTCTGCCTCTCTACCTTCCTCTGCCTATCTGTCTTTCTCTGCCTCTCTACCTTCCTCTGCCTCTCTGTCTTTCTCTGCCTCTCTACCTTCCTCTGCCTCTCTGTCTTTCTCTGCCTCTCTGTCTTTCTCTGCCTCTCTACCTTCCTCTGCCTCTCTGTCTTTCTCTGCCTATCTGTCTTTCTCTGCCTCTCTACCTTCCTCTGCCTCTCTACCTTCCTCTGCCTCTCTACCTTCCTCTGCCTCTCTGTCTTTCTCTGCCTCTCTGTCTTTCTCTGCCTCTCTACCTTCCTCTGCCTATCTGTCTTTCTCTGCCTCTCTACCTTCCTCTGCCTCTCTGTCTTTCTCTGCCTCTCTACCTTCCTCTGCCTATCTGTCTTTCTCTGCCTCTCTACCTTCCTCTGCCTCTCTACGTTCCTCTGCCTCTCTGTCTTTCTCTGCCTATCTGTCTTTCTCTGCCTCTCTACCTTCCTCTGCCTCTCTACCTTCCTCTGCCTATCTGTCTTTCTCTGCCTCTCTACCTTCCTCTGCCTCTCTGTCTTTCTCTGCCTCTCTACCTTCCTCTGCCTCTCTGTCTTTCTCTGCCTCTCTGTCTTTCTCTGCCTCTCTACCTTCCTCTGCCTCTCTGTCTTTCTCTGCCTCTCTGTCTTTCTCTGCCTCTCTACCTTCCTCTGCCTCTCTGTCTTTCTCTGCCTATCTGTCTTTCTCTGCCTCTCTGTCTTCCTCTGCCTATCTGTCTTTCTCTGCCTCTCTACCTTCCTCTGCCTCTCTGTCTTTCTCTGCCTCTCTGTCTTTCTCTGCCTCTCTGTCTTTCTCTGCCTCTCTGTTTTTCTCTGCCTCTCTACCTTCCTCTGCCTCTCTGTCTTTCTCTGCCTCTCTGTCTTTCTCTGCCTATCTGTCTTTCTCTGCCTATCTGTCTTTCTCTGCCTCTCTGTCTTTCTCTGCCTCTCTGTCTTTCTCTGCCTCTCTACCTTCCTCTGCCTCTCTGTCTTTCTCTGCCTCTCTGTCTTTCTCTGCCTATCTGTCTTTCTCTGCCTATCTGTCTTTCTCTGCCTATCTGTCTTTCTCTGCCTCTCTGTCTTTCTCTGCCTCTCTGTCTTCCTCTGCCTATCTGTCTTTCTCTGCCTCTCTGTCTTTCTCTGCCTCTCTGTCTTTCTCTGCCTCTCTACCTTCCTCTGCCTCTCTGTCTTTCTCTGCCTCTCTGTCTTTCTCTGCCTCTCTACCTTCCTCTGCCTCTCTGTCTTTCTCTGCCTCTCTGTCTTTCTCTGCCTATCTGTCTTTCTCTGCCTATCTGTCTTTCTCTGCCTCTCTGTCTTTCTCTGCCTCTCTGTCTTTCTCTGCCTCTCTGTCTTTCTCTGCCTCTCTACCTTCCTCTGCCTCTCTGTCTTTCTCTGCCTCTCTGTCTTTCTCTGCCTCTCTGTCTTTCTCTGCCTATCTGTCTTTCTCTGCCTATCTGTGTTTCTCTGCCTCTCTGTCTTTCTCTGCCTATCTGTCTTTCTCTGCCTCTCTGTCTTTCTCTGCCTATCTGTCTTTCTCTGCCTCTCTGTCTTTCTCTGCCTCTCTGTCTTTCTCTGCCTCTCTGTCTTTCTCTGCCTATCTGTCTTTCTCTGCCTCTCTGTCTTTCTCTGCCTCTCTGTCTTTCTCTGCCTCTCTGTCTTTCTCTGCCTCTCTGTCTTTCTCTGCCTCTCTACCTTCCCCTGCCTCTCTGTCTTTCTCTGCCTCTCTGTCTTTCTCTGCCTCTCTGTCTTTCTCTGCCTCTCTGTCTTTCTCTGCCTCTCTGTCTTTCTCTGCCTCTCTGTCTTTCTCTGCCTCTCTGTCTTTCTCTGCCTCTCTGTCTTTCTCTGCCTATCTGTCTTTCTCTGCCTCTCTACCTTCCTCTGCCTCTCTGTCTTTCTCTGCCTCTCTACCTTCCTCTGCCTCTCTACCTTCCTCTGCCTCTCTGTCTTTCTCTGCCTATCTGTCTTTCTCTGCCTCTCTACCTTCCTCTGCCTCTCTGTCTTTCTCTGCCTCTCTGTCTTTCTCTGCCTCTCTGTCTTTCTCTGCCTCTCTACCTTCCTCTGCCTCTCTACCTTCCTCTGCCTCTCTGTCTTTCTCTGCCTCTCTGTCTTTCTCTGCCTCTCTGTCTTTCTCTGCCTCTCTGTCTTTCTCTGCCTCTCTACCTTCCTCTGCCTCTCTGTCTTCCTCTGCCTCTCTGTCTTTCTCTGCCTCTCTACCTTCCTCTGCCTCTCTGTCTTTCTCTGCCTATCTGTCTTTCTCTGCCTCTCTACCTTCCTCTGCCTCTCTGTCTTTCTCTGCCTCTCTGTCTTTCTCTGCCTCTCTACCTTCCTCTGCCTCTCTGTCTTCCTCTGCCTCTCTGTCTTTCTCTGCCTCTCTACCTTCCTCTGCCTCTCTGTCTTTCTCTGCCTATCTGTCTTTCTCTGCCTATCTGTCTTTCTCTGCCTCTCTGTCTTTCTCTGCCTCTCTGTCTTTCTCTGCCTATCTGTCTTTCTCTGCCTCTCTGTCTTTCTCTGCCTATCTGTCTTTCTCTGCCTCTCTGTCTTTCTCTGCCTCTCTGTCTTTCTCTGCCTATCTGTCTTTCTCTGCCTCTCTGTCTTTCTCTGCCTCTCTGTCTTTCTCTGCCTATCTGTCTTTCTCTGCCTCTCTGTCTTTCTCTGCCTCCCTACCTTCCTCTGCCTCTCTGTCTTTCTCTGCCTCTCTGTCTTTCTCTGCCTCTCTGTCTTTCTCTGCCTCTCTGTCTTTCTCTGCCTCTCTGTCTTTCTCTGCCTCTCTGTCTTTCTCTGCCTCTCTACCTTCCTCTGCCTCTCTGTCTTTCTCTGCCTCTCTGTCTTTCTCTGCCTCTCTGTCTTTCTCTGCCTCTCTACCTTCCTCTGCCTCTCTGTCTTTCTCTGCCTCTCTGTCTTTCTCTGCCTCTCTGTCTTTCTCTGCCTCTCTGTCTTTCTCTGCCTCTCTGTCTTTCTCTGCCTCTCTGTCTTTCTCTGCCTCTCTGTCTTTCTCTGCCTCTCTGTCTTTCTCTGCCTATCTGTCTTTCTCTGCCTCTCTGTCTTTCTCTGCCTCTCTGTCTTTCTCTGCCTCTCTGTCTTTCTCTGCCTCTCTACCTTCCTCTGCCTCTCTGTCTTTCTCTGCCTATCTGTCTTTCTCTGCCTCTCTGTCTTTCTCTGCCTCTCTGTCTTTCTCTGCCTCTCTACCTTCCTCTGCCTCTCTGTCTTTCTCTGCCTCTCTGTCTTTCTCTGCCTCTCTGTCTTTCTCTGCCTCTCTGTCTTCCTCTGCCTCTCTGTCTTTCTCTGCCTATCTGTCTTTCTCTGCCTCTCTGTCTTTCTCTGCCTCTCTACCTTCCTCTGCCTCTCTGTCTTTCTCTGCCTCTCTGTCTTTCTCTGCCTCTCTGTCTTTCTCTGCCTCTCTGTCTTTCTCTGCCTCTCTGTCTTCCTCTGCCTCTCTGTCTTTCTCTGCCTCTCTGTCTTTCTCTGCCTCTCTGTCTTTCTCTGCCTCTCTGTCTTTCTCTGCCTCTCTACCTTCCTCTGCCTCTCTGTCTTTCTCTGCCTATCTGTCTTTCTCTGCCTCTCTACCTTCCTCTGCCTCTCTGTCTTTCTCTGCCTCTCTGTCTTTCTCTGCCTCTCTGTCTTTCTCTGCCTCTCTGTCTTTCTCTGCCTCTCTGTCTTTCTCTGCCTCTCTGTCTTTCTCTGCCTCTCTGTCTTTCTCTGCCTCTCTGTCTTTCTCTGCCTCTCTACCTTTCTCTGCCTCTCTGTCTTTCTCTGCCTCTCTGTCTTTCTCTGCCTCTCTGTCTTTCTCTGCCTCTCTGTCTTTCTCTGCCTCTCTGTCTTTCTCTGCCTCTCTGTCTTTCTCTGCCTCTCTACCTTCCTCTGCCTCTCTGTCTTTCTCTGCCTCTCTGTCTTTCTCTGCCTCTCTGTCTTTCTCTGCCTCTCTGTCTTTCTCTGCCTCTCTGTCTTTCTCTGCCTCTCTGTCTTTCTCTGCCTCTCTGTCTTTCTCTGCCTCTCTGTCTTTCTCTGCCTCTCTGTCTTTCTCTGCCTCTCTGTCTTTCTCTGCCTCTCTGTCTTCCTCTGCCTCTCTGTCTTTCTCTGCCTCTCTGTCTTTCTCTGCCTCTCTGTCTTTCTCTGCCTCTCTGTCTTTCTCTGCCTCTCTACCTTCCTCTACCTATCTGTCTTTCTCTGCCTCTCTACCTTCCTCTGCCTCTCTGTCTTTCTCTGCCTCTCTGTCTTTCTCTGCCTCTCTACCTTCCTCTGCCTCTCTGTCTTTCTCTGCCTCTCTGTCTTTCTCTGCCTATCTGTCTTTCTCTGCCTCTCTGTCTTTCTCTGCCTCTCTGTCTTCCCCTGCCTCTCTACCTTCCTCTGCCTCTCTGTCTTTCTCTGCCTCTCTGTCTTTCTCTGCCTCTCTGTCTTTCTCTGCCTCTCTGTCTTTCTCTGCCTCTCTGTCTTTCTCTGCCTCTCTACCTTCCTCTGCCTCTCTGTCTTTCTCTGCCTCTCTGTCTTTCTCTGCCTCTCTGTCTTTCTCTGCCTCTCTGTCTTTCTCTGCCTCTCTGTCTTTCTCTGCCTCTCTGTCTTTCTCTGCCTCTCTGTCTTTCTCTGCCTCTCTGTCTTTCTCTGCCTCTCTGTCTTTCTCTGCCTATCTGTCTTTCTCTGCCTCTCTGTCTTTCTCTGCCTCTCTACCTTCCTCTGCCTCTCTGTCTTTCTCTGCCTCTCTGTCTTTCTCTGCCTCTCTGTCTTTCTCTGCCTCTCTGTCTTTCTCTGCCTCTCTGTCTTTCTCTGCCTCTCTACCTTCCTCTGCCTCTCTGTCTTTCTCTGCCTATCTGTCTTTCTCTGCCTCTCTGTCTTTCTCTGCCTATCTGTCTTTCTCTGCCTCTCTGTCTTTCTCTGCCTCTCTGTCTTTCTCTGCCTATCTGTCTTTCTCTGCCTCTCTGTCTTTCTCTGCCTCTCTGTCTTTCTCTGCCTCTCTGTCTTTCTCTGCCTCTCTGTCTTTCTCTGCCTCTCTACCTTCCTCTGCCTCTCTGTCTTTCTCTGCCTCTCTGTCTTTCTCTGCCTCTCTACCTTCTTCTGCCTCTCTGTCTTTCTCTGCCTCTCTGTCTTTCTCTGCCTATCTGTCTTTCTCTGCCTCTCTGTCTTTCTCTGCCTCTCTGTCTTTCTCTGCCTCTCTGTCTTTCTCTGCCTCTCTGTCTTTCTCTGCCTCTCTACCTTCCTCTGCCTCTCTGTCTTTCTCTGCCTCTCTGTCTTTCTCTGCCTCTCTGTCTTTCTCTGCCTCTCTGTCTTTCTCTGCCTCTCTGTCTTTCTCTGCCTCTCTACCTTCCTCTGCCTCTCTGTCTTTCTCTGCCTATCTGTCTTTCTCTGCCTCTCTGTCTTTCTCTGCCTCTCTGTCTTTCTCTGCCTCTCTGTCTTCCTCTGCCTCTCTACCTTCCTCTGCCTCTCTGTCTTTCTCTGCCTCTCTGTCTTTCTCTGCCTCTCTGTCTTCCCCTGCCTCTCTACCTTCCTCTGCCTCTCTGTCTTTCTCTGCCTCTCTGTCTTTCTCTGCCTCTCTGTCTTTCTCTGCCTCTCTGTCTTTCTCTGCCTCTCTACCTTCCTCTGCCTCTCTGTCTTTCTCTGCCTCTCTGTCTTTCTCTGCCTCTCTGTCTTTCTCTGCCTCTCTGTCTTTCTCTGCCTCTCTGTCTTTCTCTGCCTCTCTGTCTTTCTCTGCCTCTCTGTCTTTCTCTGCCTCTCTGTCTTTCTCTGCCTCTCTGTCTTTCTCTGCCTCTCTGTCTTTCTCTGCCTCTCTGTCTTTCTCTGCCTCTCTGTCTTTCTCTGCCTCTCTGTCTTTCTCTGCCTCTCTGTCTTTCTCTGCCTCTCTGTCTTCCCCTGCCTCTCTACCTTCCTCTGCCTCTCTGTCTTTCTCTGCCTCTCTGTCTTTCTCTGCCTCTCTGTCTTTCTCTGCCTCTCTGTCTTTCTCTGCCTCTCTGTCTTTCTCTGCCTCTCTGTCTTTCTCTGCCTCTCTGTCTTCCCCTGCCTCTCTACCTTCCCCTCCCTCTCTACCTTCCTCTGCCTCTCTGTCTTTCTCTGCCTCTCTGTCTTTCTCTGCCTCTCTGTCTTCCCCTCCCTCTCTACCTTCCTCTGCCTCTCTGTCTTTCTCTGCCTCTCTGTCTTTCTCTGCCTCTCTGTCTTTCTCTGCCTATCTGTCTTTCTCTGCCTCTCTGTCTTTCTCTGCCTCTCTGTCTTTCTCTGCCTCTCTGTCTTCCCCTCCCTCTCTACCTTCCTCTGCCTATCTGTCTTTCTCTGCCTCTCTGTCTTTCTCTGCCTCTCTACCTTCCTCTGCCTCTCTGTCTTTTTCTGCCTCTCTGTCTTCCCCTGCCTCTCTGTCTTCCCCTGCCTCTCTACCTTCCCCTCCCTCTCTACCTTCCCCTGCCTCTCTGTCTTTCTCTGCCTCTCTGTCTTCCCCTGCCTCTCTACCTTCCCCTCCCTCTCTACCTTCCCCTGCCTCTCTGTCTTCCTCTGCCTATCTGTCTTCCGCTGCCTATCTGTCTTCCGCTGCCTATCTGTCTTTCTCTGCCTCTCTGTCTTCCCCTGCCTCTCTACCTTCCCCTGCCTGTCTTCCCCTGCCTCTCTGTCTTCCCCTGCCTCTCTACTTTCCCCTCCCTCCGTACCTTCCTCTGCCTCTCTGTCTTCCTCTGCCTCTCTACCTTCCCCTGCCTCTCTGCCTTTCTCTACCTCTCTACCTTCCCCTGCCTCTCTGTCTTCCCCTGCCTCTCTGTCTTCCCCTGCCTCTGTCTTCCCCTGCCTCTCTGTCTTCCCCTGCCTCTCTGTCTTCTCCTGTCCCTCTACCTTCCCCTGCCTGTCTACCTTCCCCTGCCTCTCTACCTTCCCCTGCCTCTATACCTTCCTCTCCTTCTCTACCTTCCCCTGCCTTCCCCCTCCCTCTCTACCTTCCCCTGCCTCTCTACCTTCCCCTGCCTCTCTACCTTCCCCTGCCTCTCTACCTTCCCCTGCCTCTCTACCTTCCCCTGCCTCTCTACCTTCCCCTGCCTCTCTGTCTTCCCCTGCCTCTCTGTCTTCCCCTGCCGCTGTCTTCCCCTGCCTCTCTGTCTTCCCCTCCCACTTTACCTTCCCCTGCCTCTCTACCTTCCCCTGCCTCTCTACCATCCTCTGCCTCTCTACCTTCCCCTGCCTCTCTACCTTCCCCTCCCTATCTACCTTCCCCTGCCTCTCTACCTTCCCCTGCCTCTCTACCTTCCCCTGCCTCTCTACCTTCCCCTCCCTATCTACCTTCCCCTGCCTCTTTGTCTTCTCCTGCCTCTCTACCTTCCCCTGCCTCTCTACTCCAGTATCTCCCTATCTACCTTCCTATCTACCTCCCTATCTACCTTCATATCTACCTCCCTATCTACCTTCCTATCTACCTCCCTATCTACCTTCCTATCTACCTACATTTCTACCTCCCTATCTACCTTCCAATCTACCTATCTTTCTACCTCCCTATCTACCTACCTTTCTACCTCCATATCTACCTTACTATCTACCTCCCTATCTACCTTCCTATCTACCTACCTTTCTACCTCCCTATCTACCTTCCTATCTACCTACCTTTCTACCTCCCTATCTACCTCCCTGTCTACCTACCTTTCTACCTCCCTATCTACCTTCCTATCTACCTCCCTATCTTCCTTTCTATCTACCTCCCTATCTACCTTCCTATCTACCTTTCTATCTACCTCCCTATCTACCTTCCTATCTACCTTCCTATCTACCTCCCTATCTACCTCCCTATCTACCTTCCTATCTACATTCCTATCTACCTACCTTTCTACCTCCCTATCTACCTCCCTGTCTACCTACCTTTCTACCTCCCTATCTACCTTCCTATCTACCTCCCTATCTTCCTTCCTATCTACCTCCCTATCTACCTCCCTATCTACCTTCCTATCTACCTTTCTATCTACCTACCTTTCTACCTCCTTATCTACCTCCCTATCTACCTTATTCCCTCCCTCCTCCCCCTCCAATTCTCCCCTCCCTTACTCCTTCCCCCTCCACCCCTCCCCTTCCCTCCTCTTCCCCTCTCCCGCCACTCATCCCCCGCCACCCCTCCCCTTCCCTCCCCCTCTCCATCCCTCCCCCTCCCCTCCCCTCCCCTTCCTTCCCCCTCCCCTCCCCTCCCCTTCCTTCCCCCTCCCCTCCCCTAATGCAGTTCACGTAGCAACAGACAACAGGAAAAGCGTCAGTCGATACAAAACTAACGGCAAACGGGTAACAGAGACCAACGGAAAGACATTAGTCCTGTCGCAACAGATAACAACGGTAAGTCCGTTAATTCTCAAGCAATGGGAACTGACATTCTGTTAACGGGAAACAGGGGGGTACTCTCACAACAGATAACAACAGTAAGTCTGTTAATTCTCACACAACGGAAGCAGACTCTCACTGTTAACAACAGACACAACAACAGTAAGTCTGTTAACTCTCAAAAAGAAACTGACTCTCACTGTTAACAGGAGAGTGCATAACAGATAGCAACAGTAAAACTGTTAACCCTCAAACAACGGAAAAAACGGTAACAGACTCTGTTAACAACAGACACAACAGTAAGCGTGCTAACTCTCCCCAAAGAAACAGAAACTTCCTCTTACTGTTAACGGTAACGGAAAATCTATCTGAATACGATAAAAAAATTATTGCAAATCTTCCCTAAAATTTCCCTACACTCAATTTTTTTCCCTAAATCCCTTTTCTTTTTCCCTTTTTTATCTCTTAACAGAAATTATTATCCTTCCCTCCCTTAATCCCTCCCTATCTCCCTTAATCCCTCACTATCTCCCTTAATCCCTCCCTATCTTACTTAATCCC
>NC_091384.1:3528023-3550523 GCF_038502225.1 Cherax quadricarinatus | reverse complement strand
GGGAGGGTATGAGGGAGGGAATGAAGGATGGTATGATGGAAGGAATGAGGGAGGGAATGAGGGAAGGAATTAAGGAGGGAATGAGGAAGGGAATGAGGGAGGGAATGAGGGAGGGAATGAGGGAGGGAATGAGGGAGGGAATGAGGGAGGGAATGAGGGAAGGAATGAGGGAGGGAATGAGGGAGGGAATGAGGGAGGGAATGAGGGAGGGAATGAGGGAGGGTATGAGGGAGGAAATGAGGGAGGGAATGAGGGAGGGTATGAGGGAGGGTATGAGGGAGGGAATGAGGGAGAGAATGAGGGAGGGAATGAGGGAGGGAATGAGGGAGGGAATGAGGGAGGGAATGAGGGAGGGAATGAGGGAGGGTATGAGGGAGGGAATGAGGGAGGGAATGAGGGAGGGAATGAGGGAGGGAATGAGGGAGGGTATGAGGGAGGAAATGAGGGAGGGAATGAGGGAGGGTATGAGGGAGGGTATGAGGGAGGGAAGGATAGTTAAGGTATCCTGGACCGGGTCATAATGGAAGTCATTTGTATAGAGTCACTGTACTCACCTAGTTGTAGTTGCAGGGGTCGAGTCATAGCTCCTGGCCCCGCCTCTTCACTGTCTCGCATACCTTGACGAGACGAGCCACGATGTTTCACCCATCATACCAGGTAGTCAGTCCTTCAGTGCTGATACACACACACACACACACACACACACACACACACACACACACACACACACACACACACACACACACACACACACACACACACACACACACACACACACACACACACACCTCCTCCCCCCACACCTCCAAAACATCAACGCTACACCCTCTCCCATCCCCCTCACACCAGCACGTGGCCAACAAAGAGGGGAGGGGGCGCGTGCACTCTCCCCTCTACTAGCACGCGTAACCGACGCACATGTGGGGAGGGGAGGGGGGTAGGGGTGAAGGGGGAATAGGGAAGGGGGTTGCATGTGGAGATTCAAAAGGGTGGAGGAAGGGGGGTTGAAGGGTAGGGGTGCGGTTTGAAAGGGAGTGGGGGTTGGGGGTTGAAGGGGAGGGGTTGATGGGGGAGAGGTGGAAGGGGGAGAGCTGGAAGGGGTAGAAAGGGATGGGAACTGTTATGTGGAAGGGGAAGTGGAGGGGAAGAGGAGGGGGAAGAGAAGGGGGAAGAGGAGGGGGAAGAGGAGGGGGAAGTGGGAAGCCAAAGGAATGTAGAGGAATGAGGAAGAGGAGAGAGAGAGAGAGAGAGAGAGAGAGAGAGAGAGAGAGAGAGAGAGAGAGAGATACATAGACAGAGAGAAAGGGGGGTCACTGCCCCCTGGTCTCGGTCCTACACCAGACCTGATCAACCCAACTGTCAGTGTCCACTGCCTGCAATCCAACCTATACACCATAGCCTGGCTGATCAGCAAAGAAATCGAACCTACCAATTTCCATCTTGAAAACGGCCAGAAGTGTGATGGAGGCCGCTAAAGAGCCTTGGTCCCTTTACACTAAGTCATCTCTAGGTGTACTCAAGGTGTCCCTGACTCAGTGGAAGTATTTTACACTGTCAGTCAAGGCTCTTGGTCCTGTAGGGAGTGATTCCAGTGTGTAGATTTGGCACTAGTCACTCCTGGTATCTTCCAGGTGTATATTATGATGTATCTTTCTCGCCTGTGTTCCAGGGAGTACAAGTTAAGCAGCTCCAGACATTACCAGTAACTGAGGTGTTTGACTGTGCTTATACCAGCAGTGAAAGTTCACTGTATATTCTCCGACAGTAAAAGTTCACTGCTGGAGAATATACTGTAAGACTTTATATCAGTGGTCCACTGTAAGACTTACTTTATACCAGTGGTCCACTGTAAGACTTACTTTATACCAGTGGTCCACTGTAAGACTTACTTTATACCAGTGGTCTACTGTAAGACTTACTTTATACCAGTGGTCCACTGTAAGACTTACTTTATATCAGTGGTCCACTGTAAGACTTACTATATACCAGTGGTCCACTGTAAGACTTTATATCAGTGGTTCACTGTAAGACTTACTTTATACCAGTGGTCCACTGTAAGACTTACTTTATACCAGTGGTCCACTGTAAGACTTTATATCAGTGGTCCACTGTAAGACTTACTTTATATCAGTGGTCCACTGTAAGACTTTATATCAGTGGTCCACTGTAAGACTTTATATCAGTGGTCCACTGTAAGACTTGCTTTATACCAGTGGTCCACTGTAAGACTTTATATCAGTGGTCCACTGTAAGACTTACTTTATATCAGTGGTCCACTGTAAGACTTTATATCAGTGGTCCACTGTAAGACTTTATATCAGTGGTCCACTGTAAGACTTGCTTTATACCAGTGGTCCACTGTAAGACTTTATATCAGTGGTCCACTGTAAGACTTTATATCAGTGGTCCACTGTAAGACTTTATATCAGTGGTCCACTGTAAGACTTACTTCATATCAGTGGTTCACTGTAAGACTTTATATCAGTGGTCCACTGTAAGACTTACTTCATATCAGTGGTCCACTGTAAGACTTTATATCAGTGGTCCACTGTAAGACTTACTTTATATCAGTGGTCCACTGTAAGACTTACTTTATACCAGTGGTCCACTGTAAGACTTTATATCAGTGGTCCACTGTAAGACTTACTTTATATCAGTGGTCCACTGTAAGACTTTATGTCAGTGGTCCACTGCAAGACTTTATATCAGTGGTCCACTGTAAGACTTACTTTATACCAGTGGTCCACTGTAAGACTTTATATCAGTGGTCCACTGTAAGACTTACTTTATATCAGTGGTCCACTGTAAGACTTTATGTCAGTGGTCCACTGCAAGACTTTATATCAGTGGTCCACTGTAAGACTTTATATCAGTGGTCCACTGTAAGACTTTATATCATTGGTCCACTGTAAGACTTACTTTATACCAGTGGTCCACTGTAAGACTTTATATCAGTGGTCCACTGTAAGACTTACTTTATATCAGTGGTCCACTGTAAGACTTACTTTATACCAGTGGTCCACTGTAAGACTTACTTTATACCAGTGGTCCACTGTAAGACTTTATATCAGTGGTCCACTGTAAGACTTTATATCAGTGGTCCACTGTAAGACTTACTTTATACCAGTGGTCCACTGTAAGACTTTATATCAGTGGTCCACTGTAAGACTTTATATAAGTGGTCCACTGTAAGACTTACTTTATACCAGTGGTCCACTGTAAGACTTTATATCAGTGGTCCACTGTAAGACTTACTTTATACCAGTGGTCCACTGTAAGACTTTATATCAGTGGTCCACTGTAAGACTTACTTTATATCAGTGGTCCACTGTAAGACTTACTTTATATCAGTGGTCCACTGTAAGACTTACTTTATACCAGTGGTCTACTGTAAGACTTACTTTATACCAGTGGTCCACTGTAAGATTTTATATCAGTGGTCCACTGTAAGACTTTATATCAGTGGTCCACTGTAAGACTTACTTTATACCAGTGGTCCACTGTAAGACTTTATATCAGTGGGCCACTGTAAGACTTTATATCAGTGGTCCACTGTAAGACTTACTTTATACCAGTGGTCCACTGTAAGACTTTATATCAGTGGTCCACTGTAAGACTTTATATCAGTGGTCCACTGTAAGACTTTATATCAGTGGTCCACTGTAAGACTTACTTTATATCAGTGGTTCACTGTAAAACTTACTTTATACCAGTGGTCCACTGTAAGACTTTATACCAGTGGTCCACTGTAAGACTTACTTTATATCAGTGGTCCACTGAAAGACTTACTTTATATCAGTGGTCCACTGTAAGACTTACTTTATATCAGTGGTCCACTGTAAGACTTACTATATACCAGTGGTCCACTGTAAGACTTTATATCAGTGGTCCACTGTAAGACTTTATATCAGTGGTCCACTGTAAAACTTTATATCAGTGGTCCACTGTAAGACTTACTTTATACCAGTGGTCCACTGTAAGACTGTATATCAGTGGTCCACTGTAAGACTTACATTATATCAGTGGTTCACTGTAAGACTTTATATCAGTGGTTCACTGTAAGACTTTATATCAGTGGTCCACTGTAAGACTTACTTTACACCAGTGGTCCACTGTAAGACTTTATATCAGTGGTCCACTGTAAGACTTACTATATACCAGTGGTCCACTGTAAGACTGTATATCAGTGGTCCACTGAAAGACTTACTGTATACCAGTGGTCCACTGTAAGACTTTATATCAGTGGTCCACTGTAAGACTTACTGTATACCAGTGGTCCACTGTAAGACTTTATATCAGTGGTCCACTGTAAGACTTACTTTACACCAGTGGTCCACTGTAAGACTTTATATCAGTGGTCCACTGTAAGACTTACTTTACACCAGTGGTCCACTGTAAGACTTACTGTATACCAGTGGTCCACTGTAAGACTTTATACCAGTGGTTCACTGTAAGACTTACTATATACCAGTGGTCCACTGTAAGACTTTATATCAGTGGTCCACTGTAAGACTTTATATCAGTGGTCCACTGTAAGACTTACTTTATATCAGTGGTCTACTGTAAGACTTACTTTATATCAGTGGTCCACTGTAAGACTTACTTTATATCAGTGGTCTACTGTAAGACTTACTTTATATCAGTGGTCCACTGTAAGACTTACTTTATATCAGTGGTCCACTGTAAGACTTTATATCAGTGGTCCACTGTAAGACTTACTTTATACCAGTGGTCCACTGTAAGACTTTATATCAGTGGTCCACTGTAAGACTTACTTTATATCAGTGGTCCACTGTAAGACTTACTTTATATCAGTGGTTCACTGTAAGACTTACTTTATATCAGTGGTTCACTGTAAGACTTACTTTATATCAGTGGTCCACTGTAAGACTTACTTTATACCAGTGGTCCACTGTAAGACTTACTTTATATCAGTGGTTCACTGTAAGACTTACTTTATATCAGTGGTTCACTGTAAGACTTACTTTATATCAGTGGTCCACTGTAAGACTTACTTTATATCAGTGGTTCACTGTAAGACTTACTTTATATCAGTGGTCCACTGTAAGACTTTATATCAGTGGTTCACTGTAAGACTTTATATCAGTGGTCCACTGTAAGACTTACTTTATATCAGTGGTCCACTGTAAGACTTACTATATACCAGTGGTCCACTGTAAGACTTTATATCAGTGGTCCACTGTAAGACTTACTATATACCAGTGGTCCACTGTAAGACTTACTTTATATCAGTGGTCCACTGTAAGACTTACTATATACCAGTGGTCCACTGTAAGACTTTATATCAGAGGTCCACTGTAAGACTTACTTTATATCAGTGGTTCACTGTAAGACTTACTTTATATCAGTGGTCCACTGTAAGACTTACTATATACCAGTGGTTCACTGTAAGACTTTATATCAGTGGTTCACTGTAAGACTTACTATATATCAGTGGTCCACTGTAAGACTTTATATCAGTGGTCCACTGTAAGACTTACTTTATATCAGTGGTCCACTGTAAGACTTTATATCAGTGGTCCACTGTAAGACTTACTTTATACCAGTGGTTCACTGTAAGACTTTATATCAGTGGTCCACTGTAAGACTTACTTTATACCAGTGGTTCACTGTAAGACTTACTTTATACCAGTGGTCCACTGTAAGACTTTATATCAGTGGTCCACTGTAAGACTTACTTTATACCAGTGGTCCATTGTAAGACTTTATATCAGTGGTCCACTGTAAGACTTACTTTATATCAGTGGTCCACTGTAAGACTTACTTTATATCAGTGGTCCACTGTAAGACTTACTTTATACCAGTGGTCCACTGTAAGACTTTATATCAGTGGTCCACTGTAAGACTTACTTTATACCAGTGGTCCACTGTAAGACTTTATATCAGTGGTCCACTGTAAGACTTTATATCAGTGGTCCACTGTAAGACTTACTTTATATCAGTGGTTCACTGTAAGACTTACTTTATATCAGTGGTCCACTGTAAGACTTACTTTATATCAGTGGTCCACTGTAAGACTTTATACCAGTGGTCCACTGTAAGACTTACTTTATATCAGTGGTTCACTGTAAGACTTACTTTATATCAGTGGTTCACTGTAAGACTTACTTTATACCAGTGGTCCACTGTAAGATTTTATATCAGTGGTTCACTGTAAGACTTTATATCAGTGGTTCACTGTAAGACTTACTTTATACTAGTGGTCCACTGTAAGACTTACTTTATACCAGTGGTTCACTGTAAGACTTTATATCAGTGGTTCACTGTAAGACTTTATATCAGTGGTCCACTGTAAGACTTACTTTATATCAGTGGTTCACTGTAAGACTTACTTTATATCAGTGGTCCACTGTAAGAGTTACTTTATACCAGTGGTCCACTGTAAGACTTACTTTATACCAGTGGTTCACTGTAAGACTTTATATCAGTGGTCCACTGTAAGACTTACTTTATACCAGTGGTCCACTGTAAGACTTTATATCAATGGTCCACTGTAAGACTTACATTATACCAGTGGTCCACTGTAAGACTTTATATCAGTGGTCCACTGTAAGACTTACTTTATACCAGTGGTTCACTGTAAGACTTTATATCAGTGGTTCACTGTAAGACTTTATATCAGTGGTTCACTGTAAGACTTTATATCAGTGGTCCACTGTAAGACTTACTTTATACCAGTGGTCCACTGTAAGACTTTATATCAGTGGTCCACTGTAAGACTTACTTTATACCAGTGGTCCACTGTAAGACTTTATATCAGTGGTCCACTGTAAGACTTACTTTATACCAGTGGTTCACTGTAAGACTTTATATCAGTGGTTCACTGTAAGACTTTATATCAGTGGTCCACTGTAAGACTTACTTTATACCAGTGGTTCACTGTAAGACTTTATATCAGTGGTTCACTGTAAGACTTTATATCAGTGGTCCACTGTAAGACTTACTATATACCAGTGGTCCACTGTAAGACTTTATATCAGTGGTCCACTGTAAGACTTACTTTATACCAGTGGTCCACTGTAAGACTTTATATCAGTGGTCCACTGTAAGACTTTATATCAGTGGTCCACTGTAAGTCTTTATATCAGTGGTCCACTGTAAGACTTACTTTATACCAGTGGTCCACTGTAAGACTTTATATCAGTGGTCCCCTGTAAGACTTACTTTATATCAGTGGTCCACTGTAAGACTTACTTTATACCAGTGGTCCACTGTAAGACTTTATATCAGTGGTCCCCTGTAAGACTTACTTTATATCAGTGGTCCACTGTAAGACTTACTTTATACCAGTGGTCCACTGTAAGACTTTATATCAGTGGTCCCCTGTAAGACTTACTTTATATCAGTGGTCCCCTGTAAGACTTACTTTATATCAGTGGTCCACTGTAAGACTTTATATCAGTGGTCCAGTGTAAGACTTCATACCAGTGGTCCACTGTAAGACTTTATATCAGTGGTCCACTGTAAGACTTACTTTATATCAGTGGTCCACTGTAAGACTTACTTTATATCAGTGGTTCACTGTAAGACTTACTTGATATCAGTGGTCCACTGTAAGACTTACTTTATATCAGTGGTCCACTGTAAGACTTACTTTATATCAGTGGTCCACTGTAAGACTTACTATATACCAGTGGTCCACTGTAAGACTTTATATCAGTGGTCCACTGTAAGACTTACTATATACCAGTGGTCCACTGTAAGACTTTATATCAGTGGTCCACTGTGAGACTTACTATATACCAGTGGTCCACTGTAAGACTTTATATCAGTGGTCCACTGTAAGACTTTATACCAGTGGTCCACTGTAAGACTTTATACCAGTGGTCCACTGTAAGACTTTATATCAGTGGTCCACTGTAAGACTTACTTTATACCAGTGGTCCACTGTAAGACTTTATACCAGTGGTCCACTGTAAGACTTTATATCAGTGGTCCACTGTAAGACTTACTATATACCAGTGGTCCACTGTAAGACTTTATATCAGTGGTCCACTGTAAGACTTACTATATACCAGTGGTCCACTGTAAGACTTTATATCAGTGGTCCACTGTAAGACTTACTATATACCAGTGGTCCACTGTAAGACTTTATATCAGTGGTCCACTGTAAGACTTTATACCAGTGGTCCACTGTAAGACTTACTATATACCAGTGGTCAACTGTAAGACTTTATATCAGTGGTCCACTGTAAGACTTTATATCAGTGGTCCACTGTAAGACTTTATATCAGTGGTCCACTGTAAGACTTACTATATACCAGTGGTCCACTGTAAGACTTACTATATATCAGTGGTCCACTGTAAGACTTTATATCAGTGGTCCACTGTAAGACTTACTATATACCAGTGGTCCACTGTAAGACTTTATATCAGTGGTCCACTGTAAGACTTTATATCAGTGGTCCACTGTAAGACTTTATACCAGTGGTCCACTGTGAGACTTTATACCAGTGGTCCACTGTAAGACTTTATATCAGTGGTCCACTGTGAGACTTTATATCAGTGGTCCACTGTAAGACTTTATATCAGTGGTCCAGTAAGACTTTATACCAGTGGTCCACTGTAAGACTTACTATATACCAGTGGTCCACTGTAAGACTTTATGTCAGTGGTCCACTGTAAGACTTTATATCAGTGGTCCACTGTAAGACTTTATATCAGTGGTCCACTGTAAGACTTTATACCAGTGGTCCACTGTAAGACTTTATATCAGTGGTCCACTGTAAGACTTTATACCAGTGGTCCACTGTAAGACTTACTATATACCAGTGGTCCACTGTAAGACTTTATATCAGTGGTCCACTGTAAGACTTTATATCAGTGGTCCACTGTAAGACTTTATACCAGTGGTCCACTGTAAGACTTTACATCAGTGGTCCACTGTAAGACTTTATATCAGTGGTCCACTGTAAGACTTTATACCAGTGGTCCACTGTAAGACTTTATGTCAGTGGTCCACTGTAAGACTTTATATCAGTGGTCCACTGTAAGACTTTATATCAGTGGTCCACTGTAAGACTTTATATCAGTGGTCCACTGTAAGACTTTATACCAGTGGTCCACTGTAAGACTTTATATCAGTGGTCCACTGTAAGACTTTATATCAGTGGTCCACTGTAAGACTTTATATCAGTGGTCCACTGTAAGACTTTATATCAGTGGTCCACTGTAAGACTTTATATCAGTGGTCCACTGTAAGACTTTATATCAGTGGTCCACTGTGAGACTTTATATCAGTGGTCCACTGTAAGACTTTATATCAGTGGTCTACTGTAAGACTTTATATCAGTGGTCCACTGTAAGACTTTATATCAGTGGTCCACTGTAAGACTTTATATCAGTGGTCCACTGTAAGACTTTATATCAGTGGTCCACTGTAAGACTTACTTCATATCAGTGGTTCACTGTAAAACTTTATATCAGTGGTCCACTGTGAGACTTTATATCAGTGGTCCACTGTGAGACTTTATATCAGTGGTCCACTGTGAGACTTTATATCAGTGGTCCACTGTGAGACTTTATATCAGTGGTCCACTGTGAGACTTTATATCAGTGGTCCACTGTGAGAGGAAGAGGGGAAATCTAAGAATGAGAGAAGAGAGAGGGGAAATATAAAGTGGAGAGGAACAGGAAAGAGAGAGGGAAGGGGAGAGGGAGAGGGAGGGGAGGAGATGGAGAGGGAGGGGAGAGGGAGGGGGAGAGAGAGAGCAGATGGACAGATGGAGGGGAGACAGGAGGGGATAAAGGAGGGGAGAGAAGAGGGGAGAATGAAACACCAGAAGATAATCAGTAACTCGAGTAGATGAAGAGGGGAGGGGAGGAGGGGAGGGGAGGAGGGGAGGGGAGGAGGGGAGGGGTGAAGGGGAGGGGAGGAGGGGAGGGGTGAAGGGGAGGGGAGGGGTGAAGGGGGAGGGGAGGAGTGAGGAGGAGGAGGGGAGGGGAGAGGAGTAGGAGGGGAGGGGTGAAGAGGAGGAGGGGAGGAGGGAGGAGGAGGAGGGGAGGGGTGAGGAGTAGGAGGGGAGGGGTGACGAGGAGGAGGGGAGGAGGGAGGAGGAGGAGGGGAGGGGTGAGGAGTAGGAGGGGAGGGGTGAAGAGGAGGAGGGGAGGTGTGATGAGGAGTAGGGGAGGGATGAAGAGGAGGAGGGGAGGGGTGAAGAGGAGGAGGGGAGGAGTGAGGAGGAGGAGGGGAGGGGTGAGGAGGAGGAGGAGGGGAGGGGTGAAGGGGAGGAGGGGAGGGGTGAAGAGGAGGAGGGGAGGGATGAAGAGGAGGAGGGGAGGGGTGAAGAGGAGGAGGGGAGGAGTGAGGAGGAGGAGGGGAGGGTTGAAGAGGAGGAGGGGAGGGGTGAAGAGGAGTAGGGGAGGGGTGTATGTTCTGTGATGGAATGATCCCCCTACCTCCTCCCCTCCCTCTTCCCCCTCCCTCTTTCCCCTCTCTTTTCCCTCCACCTTCTCCCCTACCTCTTCCCCTCCCTCTTTCCCCTCTCTCTTCCCTCTACCTCCTCCCGTCCCTCTTCCCCCTCCCTCTTCCCCCAGTCTCTTACTCCCACCCCTTTCTTTACCCCTACCCCCTTACACTTGTCTTCCCCCTCCCCTTTAGGCTATAATAACCGAGCAGGAGAGAGAGATTTATAGAGGGAGAGAGAGAGAGAGAGAGAGAGAGAGAGAGAGAGAGAGAGAGAGAGTCTACACTAACAACACAGTGGGTCAACACTAACAACACCGTGGGTCAACACTAACAACACCGTGGGTCAACACTAACAACACCGTGGGTCAACACTAACAACACCGTGGGTCAACACTAACAACACCGTGGGTCAACACTAACAACACCGTGGGTCAACACTAACAACACAGTGGGTCAACACTAACAACACAGTGGGTCAACACTAACAACACCGTGGGTCTACACTAACAACACCGTGGGTCTACACTAACAACACCGTGGGTCAACACTAACAACACAGTGGGTCTACACTAACAACACCGTGGGTCAACACTAACAACACCGTGGGTCAACACTAACAACACCGTGGGTCAACACTAACAACACCGTGGGTCAACACTAACAACACCGTGGGTCAACACTAACAACACCGTGGGTCAACACTAACAACACCGTGGGTCAACACTAACAACACAGTGGGTCTACACTAACAACACAGTGGGTCAACACTAACAACACCGTGGGTCTACACTAACAACACAGTGGGTCTACACTAACAACACAGTGGGTCAACACTAACAACACCGTGGGTCTACACTAACAACACAGTGGGTCAACACTAACAACACCGTGGGTCAACACTAACAACACCGTGGGTCAACACTAACAACACAGTGGGTCTACACTAACAACACAGTGGGTCAACACTAACAACACCGTGGGTCTACACTAACAACACCGTGGGTCAACACTAACAACACAGTGGGTCAACACTAACAACACAGTGGGTCAACACTAACAACACCGTGGGTCTACACTAACAACACCGTGGGTCAACACTAACAACACCGTGGGTCAACACTAACAACACAGTGGGTCAACACTAACAACACCGTGGGTCAACACTAACAACACAGTGGGTCAACACTAACAACACCGTGGGTCAACACTAACAACACCGTGGGCCTACACTAACAACACCGTGGGTCAACATTAACAACACCGTGGGTCAACACTAACAACACCGTGGGTCAACACTAACAACACCGTGGGTCTACACTAACAACACCGTGGGTCTACACTAACAACACCGTGGGTCAACACTAACAACACCGTGGGTCAACACTACCAACACCGTGGGTCTAGACTAACAACACCGTGGGTCAACACTAACAACACAGTGGGTCAACACTAACAACACCGTGGGTGAACACTAACAACACCGTGGGTCAACACTAACAACACAGTGGGTCAACACTAACAACACCGTGGGTCAACACTAACAACACAGTGGGTCAACACTAACAACACCGTGGGTCTACACTAACAACACCGTGGGTCAACACTAACAACACCGTGGGTCTACACTAACAACACCGTGGGTCTACACTAACAACACCGTGGGTCAACACTAACAACACAGTGGGTCAACACTAACAACACCGTGGGTCTACACTAACAACACCGTGGGTCAACACTAACAACACAGTGGGTCAACACTAACAACACCGTGGGTGTACACTAACAACACCGTGGGTCAACACTAACAACACCGTGGGTCAACACTAACAACACAGTGGGTCTACACTAACAACACCGTGGGTCTACACTAACAACACCGTGGGTCAACACTAACAACACCGTGGGTCTACACTAACAACACAGTGGGTCAACACTAACAACACCGTGGGTCAACACTAACAACACAGTGGGTCAACACTAACAACACCGTGGGTCAACACTAACAACACCGTGGGTCAACACTAACAACACCGTGGGTCAACACTAACAACACAGTGGGTCTACACTAACAACACAGTGGGTCAACACTAACAACACCGTGGGTCTACACTAACAACACAGTGGGTCAACACTAACAACACCGTGGGTCAACACTAACAACACAGTGGGTCAACACTAACAACACAGTGGGTCTACACTAACAACACAGTGGGTCAACACTAACAACACCGTGGGTCAACACTAACAACACAGTGGGTCAACACTAACAACACCGTGGGTCAACACTAACAACACCGTGGGTCAACACTAACAACACAGTGGGTCAACACTAACAACACCGTGGGTCTACACTAACAACACAGTGGGTCAACACTAGCAACACCGTGGGTCAACACTAACAACACCGTGGGTCAACACTAACAACACCGTGGGTCAACACTAACAACACCGTGGGTCAACACTAACAACACCGTGGGGTCAACACTAACAACACCGTGGGGTCAACACTAACAACACCGTGGGTCAACACTAACAACACCGTGGGTCTACACTAACAACACCGTGGGTCTACACTAACAACACCGTGGGTCAACACTAACAACACAGTGGGTCAACACTAACAACAGAGTGGGTCAACACTAACAACACCGTGGGTCAACACTAACAACACAGTGGGTCAACACTAACAACACCGTGGGTCAACACTAACAACACCGTGGGTCAACACTAACAACACAGTGGGTCAACACTAACAACACCGTGGGTCAACACTAACAACACCGTGGGTCTACACTAACAACACCGTGGGTCTACACTAACAACACCGTGGGTCTACACTAACAACACCGTGGGTCAACACTAACAACACAGTGGGTCTACACTAACAACACCGTGGGTCAACACTAACAACACCGTGGGTCAACACTAACAACACCGTGGGTCAACACTAACAACACCGTGGGTCAACACTAACAACACCGTGGGTCAACACTAACAACACCGTGGGTCAACACTAACAACACCGTGGGTCAACACTAACAACACAGTGGGTCTACACTAACAACACAGTGGGTCAACACTAACAACACCGTGGGTCTACACTAACAACACAGTGGGTCTACACTAACAACACAGTGGGTCAACACTAACAACACCGTGGGTCTACACTAACAACACAGTGGGTCAACACTAACAACACCGTGGGTCAACACTAACAACACCGTGGGTCAACACTAACAACACAGTGGGTCTACACTAACAACACAGTGGGTCAACACTAACAACACCGTGGGTCTACACTAACAACACCGTGGGTCAACACTAACAACACAGTGGGTCAACACTAACAACACAGTGGGTCAACACTAACAACACCGTGGGTCTACACTAACAACACCGTGGGTCAACACTAACAACACCGTGGGTCAACACTAACAACACAGTGGGTCAACACTAACAACACCGTGGGTCAACACTAACAACACAGTGGGTCAACACTAACAACACCGTGGGTCAACACTAACAACACCGTGGGTCAACACTAACAACACCGTGGGTCAACACTAACAACACAGTGGGTCAACACTAACAACACCGTGGGTCTACACTAACAACACAGTGGGTCAACACTAGCAACACCGTGGGTCAACACTAACAACACCGTGGGTCAACACTAACAACACCGTGGGTCAACACTAACAACACCGTGGGTCAACACTAACAACACCGTGGGGTCAACACTAACAACACCGTGGGGTCAACACTAACAACACCGTGGGTCAACACTAACAACACCGTGGGTCTACACTAACAACACCGTGGGTCTACACTAACAACACCGTGGGTCAACACTAACAACACAGTGGGTCAACACTAACAACAGAGTGGGTCAACACTAACAACACCGTGGGTCAACACTAACAACACAGTGGGTCAACACTAACAACACCGTGGGTCAACACTAACAACACCGTGGGTCAACACTAACAACACAGTGGGTCAACACTAACAACACCGTGGGTCAACACTAACAACACCGTGGGTCTACACTAACAACACCGTGGGTCAACATTAACAACACCGTGGGTCAACACTAACAACACCGTGGGTCAACACTAACAACACCGTGGGTCTACACTAACAACACCGTGGGTCTACACTAACAACACCGTGGGTCAACACTAACAACACCGTGGGTCAACACTACCAACACCGTGGGTCTAGACTAACAACACCGTGGGTCAACACTAACAACACCGTGGGTCTACACTAACAACACCGTGGGTCAACACTAACAACACCGTGGGTCAACACTAACAACACAGTGGGTCTACACTAACAACACCGTGGGTCTACACTAACAACACCGTGGGTCAACACTAACAACACCGTGGGTCTACACTAACAACACAGTGGGTCAACACTAACAACACCGTGGGTCAACACTAACAACACATTGGGTCAACACTAACAACACCGTGGGTCAACACTAACAACACCGTGGGTCAACACTAACAACACCGTGGGTCAACACTAACAACACAGTGGATCTACACTAACAACACAGTGGGTCAACACTAACAACACCGTGGGTCTACACTAACAACACAGTGGGTCAACACTAACAACACCGTGGGTCAACACTAACAACACAGTGGGTCAACACTAACAACACAGTGGGTCTACACTAACAACACAGTGGGTCAACACTAACAACACCGTGGGTCAACACTAACAACACAGTGGGTCAACACTAACAACACCGTGGGTCAACACTAACAACACCGTGGGTCAACACTAACAACACATTGGGTCAACACTAACAACACCGTGGGTCAACACTAACAACACAGTGGGTCAACACTAACAACACCGTGGGTCAACACTAACAACACCGTGGGTCTACACTAACAACACAGTGGGTCAACACTAGCAACACCGTGCGTCAACACTAACAACACCGTGGGTCAACACTAACAACACAGTGGGTCAACACTAACAACACCGTGGGTCTACACTAACAACACCGTGGGTCAACACTAACAACACCGTGGGTCTACACTAACAACACCGTGGGTTAACACTAACAACACCGTGGGTCTACACTAACAACACCGTGGGTCAACACTAACAACACAGTGGGTCAACACTAACAACACCGTGGGTCAACACTAACAACACCGTGGGTCTACACTAACAACACCGTGGGTCAACATTAACAACACCGTGGGTCAACACTAACAACACCGTGGGTCTACACTAACAACACCGTGGGTCAACACTAACAACACCGTGGGTCAACACTAACAACACAGTGGGTCAACACTAACAACACCGTGGGTCAACACTAACAACACAGTGGGTCAACACTAACAACACCGTGGGTCAACACTAACAACACCGTGGGTCAACACTAACAACACCGTGGGTCAACACTAACAACACCGTGGGTCTACACTAACAACACCGTGGGTCAACACTAACAACACCGTGGGTCTACACTAACAACACCGTGGGTTAACACTAACAACACCGTGGGTCTACACTAACAACACCGTGGGTCAACACTAACAACACAGTGGGTCAACACTAACAACACCGTGGGTCAACACTAACAACACCGTGGGTCTACACTAACAACACCGTGGGTCAACATTAACAACACCGTGGGTCAACACTAACAACACCGTGGGTCTACACTAACAACACCGTGGGTCAACACTAACAACACCGTGGGTCAACACTAACAACACAGTGGGTCAACACTAACAACACCGTGGGTCAACACTAACAACACAGTGGGTCAACACTAACAACACCGTGGGTCAACACTAACAACACCGTGGGTCTACACTAACAACACCGTGGGTCAGCATTAACAACACCGTGGGTCAACACTAACAACACCGTGGGTCAACACTAACAACACCGTGGGTCTACACTAACAACACCGTGGGTCTACACTAACAACACCGTGGGTCAACACTAACAACACCGTGGGTCTACACTAACAACACCGTGGGTCTACACTAACAACACCGTGGGTCAACTAGCGGTAAAGTTCCTCGTAATAAACCGGAAGTCAGCCTGGCTGTACTTCCGGTCAGCCGTAAGAATCGATACGTACTTCATTACGACGGAGCGTCGCTACGGACTCGATCCACCGGAACTCTTCGCATACCTATGCTTGTCCGGTCGCTGACCTAGAGTATACCTTGGGTATACCTCTGATGGGTCTCGAGAGTTGCCTTACTACCGTAGCCTGGTCCTGGACCAGGCTTGTGTGGTGGTACTGGACCAGGCTTGTGTGGTGGTACTGGACCAGGCTTGTGTAGTGGTACTGGATCAGGCTTGTGTAGTGGAACTGGATCAGGCTTGTGTCGTGGTACTGGACCAGGCTTGTGTGGTGGTACTGGACCAGGCTTGCGTAGTGGTACTGGATCAGGCTTTTGTAGTGGAACTGGATCAGGCTTGTGTGGTGGTACTGGACCAGGATTGTGTAGTGGAACTGGATCAGGCTTGTGTGGTGGTACTGGACCAGGCTTGTGTGGTGGTACTGGACCAGGCTTGCGTAGTGGTACTGGATCAGGCTTTTGTAGTGGAACTGGATCAGGCTTGTGTGGTGGTACTGGACCAGGCTTGTGTAGTGGAACTGGATCAGGCTTGTGTGGTGGTAGTGGACCAGTCTTGTGTGTTGGTACTGGACCAGACTTGTGTGGTGGTACAGGACCAGGCTTGTGTAGTGGTACTGGATCAGGCTTGTGTGGTGGTACTGGACCAGGCTTGTGTAGTGGTACTGGACCAGGCTTGTGTGGTGGTACTGGACCAGTCTTGTGTGGTGGTACTGGACCAGGCTTGTATGGTGGTAGTGGACCAGGCTTGTGTGGTGGTCCAGGACTAGGCTTGTGTGATGGTCCTGGTCCAGGCTTGTGTGGTGCTGGTGATCCTGGACCAGTCTTGTGTGGCGCTGGTGATCCTGGACCAGTGATCCTGGACCAGTCTTGTGTGGCGCTGGTGATCCTGGACCAGTCTTGTGTGGTGCTGGTAATCCTGGACCAGACTTGTATGATGCTGCCGGCTCTGGACCACGCCTGTCACAATTAGGCATTATTACCCCTTGTTTTGAAAGTTCTCATTATCCGCCCCGTCATCTTTCTGGCAGTCGTGACATTTGCCTTATCGTGTTATTTGAAAAAAGGTCAGCTGACATTATTACTCAAAGGTCTTCCACATGTTTCTTTCGTGTTATTTGATAATTCTCTTGTGCTCTGTATACAGTGCCTCTCATAAGTTGTACACTGTCTCTATATTTCAGCAGTTAGTAACTTGTCACCACTTAACGTCATGTTATTCTCCACTTGTCACCACTGAACGTCATGTTATTCTCCACTTGTCACCACTTAACGTCATGTTATTCTCCACTTGTAATTATTTCAGTGTCTTCTACAGAGGAGTCATGTTTATTTTGGTATATCATAACAAATGATGCTGCCAGATTGTGACCTGTCTGTTTATGTCATCTATGAGGATGAGAAACAGAGGAGGTACCAGGACGGTGCCTTGGGGAACTGCACTTCTTACCTCGCTAATGCTGTATTTACAACACTGTTTACATCTCGGAAAGTTGGATACTCATCTGTCTACCTTCCCCGTTATACATGTCACCCTCAGTCTGTAAGAAATCACAAATTGCACATGTCAAACGCCTTTGCAAAATCCGTGTAGATCACATCTGCGTTTTGGCTTTTTTCGAACGCCTTCGTGATCCTGTCATAGTGGTTTAGTTGGGACAAACATGATCTTCCCTGTCTAAAGTCATGCTGGTATGACTTGTGTAGTTGTGCCGTTGTAATACAGTCTGTAGTGATGCGTCTCACCAGCTTTTCCAAGATTGTTGTGACTTGAAACCCATTAACTAACCAACCAGTCTTAGTGACCCTCGTGTAGCAGACAGACTTGAAACCCATTAACTAACCAACCAGTCTTAGTGACCCTCGTGTAGCAGAGAGACTTGAACCCCATTAACTAACCAACCAGTCTTAGTGACCCTCGTGTAGCAGACAGACTTGAAACCCATTGACTAATCAACCAGTCTTAGTGACCCTCGTGTAGCAGAGAGACTTGAACCCCATTAACTAACCAACCAGTCTTAGTGACCCTCGTGTAGCAGACAGACTTGAAACCCATTGTCTAATCAACCAGTCTTAGTGACCCTCGTGTAGCAGAGAGACTTGAACCCCATTAACTAACCAACCAGTCTTAGTGACCCTCGTGTAGCAGACAGACTTGAAACCCACTGACTAATCAACCAGTCTTAGTGACCCTCGTGTAGCAGAGAGACTTGAACCCCATTAACTAATCAACCAGTCTTAGTGACCCTCGTGTGGTAGATAGACATTAAACCCCATTAACAAACCAACCAGGTAAGTCAGATTTATTCTTATCACTTACCAGATCACATCAGAAAGCCTGACGTGTGTTTATGTACGTCAGACACTGTACCTAGCTGACAGACGCTTCTGGCTGACGGTACAACATGTAGGTACATCCAGCTGTAAGACTGAAACCCAAAGTAACTCTTACTGGGATCTGTCACAAGTGCTGATTACCGTCTGCAGATTTCTGGTAGGTCGATTGCTAGCGCACTCAACTCACACTGAGGTCCGTGGTTCGATCCCCGGTACGGGTGGAAACAGGATGTGTTTCCTTAAGACTACTGCTGTAAAAGAGGTACCTGGGTGTTAGTGGACTGGTGTGGGTCGCATCCTGGGGACAAAACTGACCTAATTTGCGGGAAATGCTCAGCATAACAAGCGGCTTTCTATATAGTAGGTCAGTGATGTCAGCTATGGTCTGTATACCTTGTACATGTACTGGTAGTAGTAGTAGTAGTAGTAGTAGTAGTAGTAGTAGTAGTAGTAGTGGTAGTAGTAGTAGTGGTGGTGGTGGTGGTGGTGGTGGTGGTGGTGGTGGTGGTGGTGGTGTTAGCAGTAGTACCAGAGACAGAATTATCAACCTAATGATCTCTAATTCTGGACCACATCAACCATCCCACACACACACACACACACAAACACACACACACACACACACACACACACACACACACACACACACACACACACAAAGGGGGACTTTTAATTAGCCACAGATATGAAAGAAAGCGTCAATCATCACAAATTAAGAACTTCCCTTCAGCCCACTCATTACTCTCACAGAAAGACGTGGGATCCAAAAATGTCTGGTTAAACAAAAAAACATCTTCTTCCATTGAGGCATCAGAGGGCGATGAAGCCTCGGAAATAGATAGATTACTCAACTTTGAGTAGATGGTAACAGTGGGGAGATGACCTAAAGGAAAGAGAGATTAGAGAAGGTTGAGAAGATGGGATAAAGAGAGATAGAGAGACAGAGAGAGACAGAGTTTCTCACCATTCCCTCCAGCAAGACATCCACTATCTCAAGCATCTATTCAAGACTGGTGAGAGAGAGATCCTATATACCATCCCCTCTCCCCTATCCTGGGAAAACTTTTAACCCTATCCTCACACCCCTATCCTAGATAGGGATCCTTCCTGCCTAGGATTCCCATCCTCTCCCGCTACCGTCTCCCAGGATTCCACTACACTCGACCTCAATCCTACAACAGCCTCTTCAGTATCTCCTCCCTGAAATCCTTCTCCTACTTAGGGAAATCCTGAAGACGGTTTCTGCTGTGTGGAATCCCGTTCTTTGTCACAAAGTCCTACCATTTATGATCCTATACTACTCTCAGCGCATCCTACACTACCCATAACACATCCTACAAACACCATCTACTAACCTGAATCCTATTCCTTCCCTCCTTCCTCCTCCATCAGTAGATCTGGTACATTATATATATATATATATATATATATATATATATATATATATATATATATATATATATATATATATATATATATATATATATATATTAGCAGATTTGTATACATATAAAGATAATTATATAATCGTGTTTAGTGAGTGACATGATGACATGAGATGGATTACTTTGACATGACAGGGATTACCTTGAGTTACAAAGTGATTGTTACCTTTGATAATTCTTGTAACGTTGACGTTTTAAATGGGATTTGTATTAATTTATTCTGTACTAATGTTTGCTTGAGTAGGTTGTGTGTGTGTTCTCACCTAATTGTGGTTGCAGGGGTCGAGACTCAGCTCCTGGCCCCGCCTCTTCACTGATTGCTACTAGGTCCTCTCTCTCTCTGCTTCCTGAGCTTTGTCATACCTCTTCTTAAAACTATGTATGGTTCCTGCCTCCACTACTTCACTTGCTAGGCTATTCCACTTGCTGACAACTCTATGACTGAAGAAATACTTCCTAACGTCCCTGTGACTCGTCTGAGTCTTCAGCTTCCAGTTGTGACCCCTTGTCCCTGTGTCCCCTCTCTGGAACATCCTATCTCTGTCCACCTTGTCTATTCCCCGCAGTATCTTGTATGTCGTTATCATGTCTCCCCTGACTCTTCTGTCCTCCAGTGTCGTCAGTCCGATTTCCCTCAACCTTTCCTCGTACGACATTCCCTTGAGCTCTGGGACTAGCCTTGTTGCAAACCTTTGTACTTTCTCTAACTTCTTGACGTGCTTGACCAGGTGTGGGTTCCAGACTGGTGCTGCATACTCCAGTATGGGCCTAACATACACAGTGTACAGTGTCTTGAACGATTCCTTGTTAAGGTATCGGAACGCTATTCTCAGGTTTGCCAGGCGCCCGTATGCTGCAGCAGTTATTTGGTTGATGTGTGCCTCCGGTGATGTGCTCGGTGTTATGGTCACCCCAAGGTCTTTCTCCCTGAGTGAGGTCTGTAGTCTTTGTCCACCTAGCCTATACTCTGTCTGCGGTCTTCTTTGTCCCTCCCCAATCTCCATGACTCTGCATTTGGCAGGATTGAATTCGAGAAGCCAGTTACTGGACCACATGTCCAGCCTGTCCAGGTCTCTTTGCAGTCCTGCCTCATCCTCATCCGATTTAATTCTTCTCGTCAACTTCACATCATCTGCGAACAGGGACACTTCTCAGTCTATTCCTTCCATCATGTCGTTCACATATATCAAAAATAACACTGGTCCTAGAACTGACCCCTGTGGGACCCCGCTCGTCACAGGCGCCCACTGTGATACCTCTTCACGTACCATGACTCGTTGTTGCCTCCCTGTCAGGTATTCCCTGATCCTTTACAGTGCCCTTCCTGTTATACGCGCCTGATTCTCCAGCTTCTGCACTAATCTCTTGTGGGGAACTGTGTCAAAGACCTTCCTGCAGTCTAGGAAAATGCAATCAACCCACCCCTCTCTCTCGTGTCTTACTTCTGTTACCTTGTCATAAAACTCCAGAAGGTTTGTGACGCAGGATTTGCCTTCCATGAACCCATGCTGGTTTTCATTTATAATCTTGTTCCGTTCCAGGTGTGTATATGTGTGTGTAAAGACCAGGCAGAACTACAAAGGGATCTGGACAGGCTGCAGACCTGGTCCACCAATTGGCTCCTGGAGTTCAATCCCACCAAGTGCAAAGTCATGAAGATTGGGGAAGGGCAAAGAAGACCGCAGACGGAGTACAGTCTAGGGGGCCAGAGACTACAAACCTCACTCAAAGAAAAAGATCTTGGGGTGAGTATAACACCGAGCACATCTCCTGAAGCGCACATCAACCAAATAACTGCTGTAGCATATGGGCGCCTAGCAAACCTCAGAACAGCATTCCGACATCTTAATAAGGAATCATTCAGGACCCTGTACACCGTGTACGTTAGGCCCATATTGGAGTATGCGGCACCAGTTTGGAACCCACACCTAGCCAAGCATGTAAAGAAACTAGAGAAAGTGCAAAGGTTTGCAACAAGACTAGTCCCAGAGCTAAGAGGTATGTCCTACGAGGAGAGGTTAAGGGAAATCAACCTGACGACACTGGAGGACAGGAGACATAGGGGAGACATGATAACGACATACAAAATACTGAGAGGAATTGACAAGGTGGACAAAGACAGGATGTTCCAGAGATTGGACACAGCAACAAGGGGACA
>NC_091384.1:3475523-3523023 GCF_038502225.1 Cherax quadricarinatus | reverse complement strand
TGTGAAGTTAATGAGGAGAATTCAAATGGATGAGGATCAGGCAGGACTACAAAGGGATCTGGACAGGTTGCAAGTCTGATCCAACAACTGGCTCGTGGAGTTTAACCCTAGCAAGTGTAGTCATGAAGATTGGGGAAGGGCAAAGAAGATCAGCTAGGGAGTCAAAGACTACAAACCTCACTCAAGGAGAAAGATCTTGGGGTGAGTATAACACCGAGCACATCTCCTGAGGTACACATCAACCAGATAACTGTTGCAACATATGGGCGCCTGGCAAACCTGAGAATAGCGTTCCGATACCTCAGTAAGGAATCGTTCAAGACACTGTACACCGTGTACGTCAGGCCCATACTGGAGTATGCAGCACCAGTTTGGAACCCACACCTGGCCAAGCACGTCAAGAAATTAGAGGAAGTGCAAAGGTTTGCAACAAGACTAGTCCCAGAGCTAAGGGGAATGTCCTCCGAGGAGAGGTTAAGGGAAATTATCCTGACGACACTGGAAGACACGAGGGCCAGGGGAGACATGATAACGACATATAAAATACTGAGAGGAATTGACAAGGTGGACAGAGACAGGATGTTCCAGAGATGTGACACAGACACAAGAGGTCACAACTGGAAGTTGAAGACTCAGATGAGTCACAGGGATGTTAGGAAGTATTTCTTCAGTCACAGAGTTGTCAGGAAGTGGAACAACCTGGAGAGTGATATAGTGGAGGCAGGATCCATACACAGCTTTAAGAAGAGGCATAAAGCTCATGGTGCAGGGAGAGAGTGGACCTAGAAGCGACCAGTGAAGAGGCGGAGCCAGGAGCTGTGACTCAACCCCTGCAACCACAACTAGGTGAGTACACACACACACAAAGACACAGCGACGAGGAGACAGGAGAGAAGAAAGAGAGAACAAAGGAGAGAGAATAAAGAAGAGAGAGAGAAGAATAACACCTGCAAGACGACCGTCTTACAGGTGAAGGAATCTTACCTGGAGGTAAACACCGCCTCCTTCCTGCCTCCCTCCCTCCTTCTACCCCCCCCTTACTTCCTCATTCCTCCATCCTCTCTCCTTCCTCATTCCTACATCCCTTTAGTGTCTCTTCTTTCGTCATTCCTTCTTTCTTTCTATTGTTTCTTCTCCTTCAGTCCTCTTTGTTTACCGTTTACCCATCCTTCACTGGCTGGGTTATTTAGTAGTGGTAGTTAGTGGTGGTAGTTAGTGAGATGGTTGTTATTGGTGGTAGTTAGTGAGATGGTTGTTAGTGGTGGTAGTTAGTGAGATGGTTGTTAGTGGTGGTAGTTAGTGAGATGGTTGTTAGTGGTGGTAGTTAGTGGTGGTAGTGGTGGTAGTTAGTGGTAGTTAGTGGTGGTAGTGGTGGTAGTTAGTGGTGGTAGTTAGTGGTGGTAGTTAGTGGTAGTTAATGGTGGTAGTTAGTGGTGGTAGTGGTGGTAGTGGTGGTAGTTGGTGGTAGTTAGTGGTGGTAGTTAGTGGTGGTAGTTAGTGGTGGTTAATGGTGGTAGTTAGTGGTGGTAGTTAGTGGTAGTGGTGGCAGTTAGTGGTAGTGGTGGTAGTGGTAGTGGTAGTAGTTAGTGGTAGTGGTGGTAGTTAGTGGTAGTGATAGTGGTGGTAGTTAGTGGTAGTGGTGGTAGTGATAGTGGTGATAGTGGTAGTGGTGGTAGTTAGTGGTAGTGGTGGTAGTGATAGTGGTGATAGTGGTAGTGGTGGTAGCTAGTAGTAGTCACAATCCCCCCTCCCACTTTTCCCTCCCTCTTTCCCTCCCTCCCCCTCCCCCTCCCTCTCACCTGCTACTCCAGCTGCCTTAGGAAAACTACCCCCTGATCTACTATCTACCCCTCCCCCCGCCACTACACCTCCATAATCTACCTACTTATCTACTCCCCCATTCACTACACTCCCCATTATCTACCATTCTTTGTAACTTCGTTATTTCACGTCTGAACGGCGATATAGCGAAGGTATGACGTCACGCGGACGGTAATCACGACGCACGTGCGCTCGTGTCGCACCTGCCTGCCACGTGCCGCAACTCCCGCGAGAACAACCCTTACGTCACCTCTACGGAAGAGCCCAAACTGCTTGCTCCAGCGCCAAGGGTTAGTGTGCTCCGCCGGGGGAATCCGTACCTTATGTCAGGATTAAATAGGGATGGTATTAGACTGCGTCGCAGCGCCCTCAGGGAACAGATGGCCGGAGTGTTGCCATAATCCATCATGTTTATCCACTCAGTGTTGCCACATCCTGGGGTATATCCAAGGTGGATATACCTTAGAACCAGTGGAATATACCTGGGTATGCAATGGTATAGTCTAAATGCCCCTCAGTGCCTTGGAAATGGGTAAAAAAATGGGTTAAATGGGGAAGGGTTGTAAACAAAGGGGGCTTTTTTCCTGGGAGAGGATGGGGGATAGTTTGGCGGATAGGGGGGGGGTAGGAGTGTCTAGGGGATGGGGTTATAGGCGCACCTGGTGCTGGTAGGTAGAGGGCACAGCCCCTGGACCCACACAGCCACCCATGGCACAGGACAATACCCCAATACCCCACTTGGGTACAATCACACACAACCCACCGCTTCCACCTGCCTAGACACCACAGCAAAAACGTGGGAGGTGAGCCTTAGTGAGTTGGGACACAGCAGATGCTTAGCTGGGGTGTGGCAGATGCTTAGCTGGGGTGTGGCAGCTGGGGTAAGGTGCTCTAAACGGGAATATCCTTCCTCTCGTGGCAGGATAAACGGGATAAACACAGGCAGGATTTTGAGACAGACGGAGATGTAATCCACAGCACAGTGTCATCCTTTTCAGACGATACCAGCATCCGCAGGAGGCTGTCATCTGTTGAAGACTCTGCAAATCTCCAAGCAGATACAAACCAAGTCTTCCAATGGGCAACTGAAAGCAATGTGATGTTCAATGAGGACAAATTCCAACTACTCCGTTATGGACAACAGCTAAAACTGAGTATACTACAAACTTCAACCACACAATAGAGGGGAAAAGTAATGTGAAGGACCTGGGAGTGGTAATGTCTGAGGATCTCACCTTCAAGGATCACAACAGTGATGCCAACAAGAGATGCCAAGCCAGTGATGATCGTTTTTAAATCACTTGTTCTCTCTAGGCTGGAATACTGCTGTCCACTAACAGCTCCACTCAAGGCAGGTGAAATTGCAGATCTAGAGAGTGTACAGAGAATCTATACTGCACGTATAAGTTCTATCAAACACATGAGCTACTGGGAACGTTTGGAAGCACTTGACTTGTACTCACTGGAGTGCAGGAGAGAGAGATACTTCATAATCTACACCTGGAAGATCCTGGAGGAACTGGTCCCTAATCTGCACACACAAAAATCACTCCCTACGAAAGCAAAAGACTTGACAGGCGATGCAACATACCCCCAGTGAAAAGTAGGGGCGTCACTGGTACACTAAGAGAAAACACCATAAGCGTCCGGAGCCCAAGACTGTTCAACAGCCTCCCACCACCCATAAGGGGAATTAATAATAGACTCCTAGTTGTCTTCAAGACCCCAGGCTGTCTTTAAGACCCATGGCTGTCTTCAAGACCCCTGGCTGTCTTCAAGACCCCTGGCTATCTTCAAGACCCCTGGCTGTCTTCAAGACCCCTGGCTGTCTTCAAGAACCCTGGCTGTCTTTAAGATCCCTGGCTGTCTTCAAGACCCCTGGCTGTCTTTAAGACCCCTGGCTGTCTTCAAGACCCCTGGCTATCTTCAAGACCCCTGGCTGTCTTCATGGGTTTAGACCCAGGGCAACATGGGTTTAGAACAGGTCGCTCCTGTCTGTCTCAACTATTGGACCACTACGACAAGGTCCTAAATGCACTAGAAGACAAAAAGAATGCAGATGTAATATATACAGATTTTGCAAAAGCCTTCGACAAGTGTGACCATGGCGTAATAGCGCACAAAATGCGTGCTAAAGGAATAACAGGAAAAGTCGGTCGATGGATCTATAATTTCCTCACTAACAGAACACAGAGAGTAGTCGTCAACAGAGTAAAGTACGAGGCAGCTACGGTGAAAAGCTCTGTTCCACAAGGCACAGTACTAGCTCCCATCTTGTTCCTCATCCTCATATCCGACATAGACAAGGATGTCAGCCACAGCACCGTGTCTTCCTTTGCAGATGACACCCGAATCTGCATGACAGTGTCTTTCATTGCAGACACTGCAAGGCTCCAGGCAGACATTGCAGACACTGCAAGGCTCCAGGCAGACATTGCAGACACTGCAAGGCTCCAGGTAGACATTGCAGACACTGCAAGGCTCCAGGCAGACATTGCAGACACTGCAAGGCTCCAGGTAGACATTGCAGACACTGCAAGGCTCCAGGCAGACATTGCAGACACTGCAAGGCTCCAGGCAGACATTGCAGACACTGCAAGGCTCCAGGCAGACATTGCAGACACTGCAAGGCTCCAGGCAGACATTGCAGACACTGCAAGGCTCCAGGCAGACATTGCAGACACTGCAAGGCTCCAGGCAGACATTGCAGACACTGCAAGGCTCCAGGCAGACATTGCAGACACTGCAAGGCTCCAGGCAGACATTGCAGACACTGCAAGGCTCCAGGTAGACATTGCAGACACTGCAAGGCTCCAGGCAGACATTGCAGACACTGCAAGGCTCCAGGCAGACATTAACCAAATCTTTCAGTGGGCTGCAGAAAACAATATGAAGTTCAACGATGAGAAATTTCAATTACTCAGATATGGTAAACATGAGGAAATTAAATCTTCATCAGAGTACAAAACAAATTCTGGCCACAAAATAGAGCGAAACACCAACGTCAAAGACCTGGGAGTGATCATGTCGGAGGATCTCACCTTCAAGGACCATAACATTGTATCAATCGCATCTGCTAGAAAAATGACAGGATGGATAATGAGAACCTTCAAAACTAGGGAGGCCAAGCCCATGATGACACTCTTCAGGTCACTTGTTCTATCTAGGCTGGAATATTGCTGCCCACTAACAGCACCTTTCAAGGCAGGTGAAATTGCCGACCTAGAAAATGTACAGAGAACTTTCACGGCGCGCATAACGGAGATAAAACACCTCAATTATTGGGAGCGCTTGAGGTTCCTAAACCTGTATTCCCTGGAACGCAGGCGGGAGAGATACATGATTATATACACCTGGAAAATCCTAGAGGGACTAGTACCGAACTTGCACACGAAAATCACTCATTACGAAAGCAAAAGACTTGGCAGACGATGCACCATCCCCCCAATGAAAAGCAGGGGTGTCACTAGCACGTTAAGAGACCATACAATAAGTGTCAGGGGCCCGAGACTGTTCAACTGCCTCCCAGCACACATAAGGGGGATTACCAACAGACCCCTGGCAGTCTTCAAGCTGGCACTGGACAAGCACCTAAAGTCAGTTCCGGATCAGCCGGGCTGTGGCTCGTATGTTGGTTTGCGTGCAGCCAGCAGCAACAGCCTGGTTGATCAGGCTCTGATCCACCAGGAGGCCTGGTCTCAGACCGGGCCGCGGGGGCGTTGACCCCCGGAACTCTCTCCAGGTAAACTCCAGGTAAGACCCCTGGCTGTCTTCAAGAACCCTGGCTGTCTTTAAGATCCCTGGCTGTCTTCAAGACTCCTGGCTGTCTTCAAGACCCCTGGCTGTCTTCAAGACCCCTGGCTATCTTCAAGACCCCTGGCTGTCTTCAAGACCCCTGGCTGTCTTCAAGAACCCTGGCTGTCTTTAAGATCCCTGGCTGTCTTCAAGACCCCTGGCTGTCTTTAAGACGCCTGGCTGTCTTCAAGACCCCTGGCTATCTTCAAGACCCCTGGCTGTCTTCAAGACCCCTGGCTGTCTTCAAGAACCCTGGCTGTCTTTAAGATCCCTGGCTGTCTTCAAGACTCCTGGCTGTCTTCAAGACCCCTGGCTGTCTTCAAGACCCCTGGCTATCTTCAAGACCCCTGGCTGTCTTCAAGACCCCTGGCTGTCTTCAAGAACCCTGGCTGTCATTAAGATCCCTGGCTGTCATCAAGACCCCTGGCTGTCTTTAAGACCCCTGGCTGTCTTCAAGACCCCTGGCTATCTTCAAGACCCCTGGCTGTCTTCAAGACCCCTGGCTGTCTTCAAGAACCCTGGCTGTCTTTAAGATCCCTGGCTGTCTTCAAGACCCCTGGCTGTCTTTAAGACCCCTGGATGTCTTCAAGACCCCTGGCTGTCTTCAAGACCCTTGGCTGTCTTCAAGATCCCTGGCTGTCTTCAAGACCCCTGGTTGTCTTTAAGACCCCTGGCTGCCTTCAAGACCCCTGGCTGTCTTCAAGACCCCTGGCTGTCTTCAAGACCCCTGGCTGTCTTTAAAATCCCTGGCTGTCTTTAAAACCCCTGGCTGTCTTCAAGACCCCTGGCTGTCTTCAAGACCCCTGGCTGTCTTCAAGACCCCTGGCTGTCTTCAAGACCCCTGGCTGTCTTCAAGACCCCTGGCTGTCTTCAAGACCCCTGGTTGTCTTCAAGACCCCTGGTTGTCTTCAAGACCCCTGGCTGTCTTCAAGACCCCTGGCTGTCTTCAAGACCCCTGGCTGTCTTCAAGACCCCTGGTTGTCTTCAAGACCCCTGGCTGTCTTCAAGACCCCTGGTTGTCTTCAAGACCCCTGGCTGTCTTCAAGACCCCTGGTTGTCTTCAAGACCCCTGGTTGTCTTCAAGACCCCTGGCTGTCTTCAAGACCCCTGGTTGTCTTCAAGACCCCTGGCTGTCTTCAAGACCCCTGGCTGTCTTCAAGACCCCTGGCTGTCTTCAAGACACCTGGCTGTCTTCAAGACCCCTGGCTGTCTTCAAGAGGGAGCTAGACAGACACCTCAAGTTGGTTTACGTGCGACCAGCAGTAACACCCTGGTTGATCAAGTCCTGATCCACCACGAAGCCTGGTCATGGACCGGGTCGAGGGGGCGCTGACCCCAGGCACAACCTCCAGGTAGACAGTGTGGATGAGCGAGGCAACATTGCAAGCTCCTGAAGATGTCCTGATTGCAACACGAAAGGCCTAGTATATACATACATATATATATATATATATATATATATATATATATATATATATATATATATATATATATATATATATATATATATATATATATATATATATATATATATATATGTAGTCATTTTCTCATAGGCACTACGTGACCCTTACGGTTTTAGCGCTTCCTATGTAGGTAATTGCGGTAATTGCCTAGGCCTACTGAACCACGGGTAATCATAGGCCTACAAGTGTGGTTAATTATCTCGTTAGGTCTTTAGAGAGGGTAATTAAGGTAGGCCTACCATCTTGTTAGCCAGGCCTAATTACCCTGGTAATTGTTCAGTTGGCAGAGGTGATAATAGAAAGAACCCGGGTTCAATCCCGGGCCAGGGTGAGGGGAAATAAATGTAACAACAGAATTAATATTCTCCCGTTAACGGGAGATAAATGACTACTCTCTGTTAAACAGGTGTAGAATAACAGTACTCTGTAAACAGACACAAAACAACAGCACTGTCAACAGAAAAACAACAGCACTGTCAACAAAAAAACAACAGTACTGTCAACAGAAAAACAACAGTACTGTCAACAGAAAAACAACAGCACTGTCAACAGAAAAACAACAGCACTGTCAACAGAAAAACAACAGTGCTGTCAACAGAAAAACAACAGCACTGTCAACAGAAAAACAACAGCACTGTCAACAGAAAAACAACAGCACTAACAACAGTAACAAAACAACAGTACTATCAACAGTAACAAACAACAGTACTATCAACAGTAACAAAGCAACAGTACTAACAACAGTAACATAACAACAGTACTATCAACAGTAACAAACAACAGTACTAACAACAGTAACAAAACAACAGCACTATCAACAGTAACAAACAACAGTACTAACAACAGTAACAACAACAGTAAAAACAACAGTAACAAAACAACAGCACTATCAACAGTAACAAACAACAGTACTATCAACAGTAACAAAACAACAATACTATCAACAGCAACAAAGCAACAGTATTATCAACAGTAACAAACAACAGTACTATCAACAGTAACAAACAACAGTACTATCAACAGTAACAAAACAACAGTACTAACAACAGTAACAAACAACAGTACTATCAACAGTAACAAACAACAGTACTAACAACAGTAACAAAACAACAGTACTATCAACAGTAACAAAGCAACAGTACTAACAACAGTAACATAACAGTACTATCAACAGTAACAAACAACAGTACTAACAACAGTAACAAACAACAGTACTATCAACAGTAACAAACAACAGTACTATCAACAGCAACAAAACAACAGTACTATCAACAGTGACAAACAACAGTACTATCAACAGCAACAAAACAACAGTACTATCAACAGTAACAAACAACAGTACTAACAACAGTAACAAACAACAGTACTATCAACAGTAACAAACAACAGTACTATCAACAGTAACAAACAACAGTACTATCAACAGTTACAAAACAACAGCACTGTCAACAGTAACAAAACAACAGTACTATCAACAGTGACAAAACAGTACTATCAACAGTGACAAACAACAGTACTATCAACAGTAACAAAACAACAGCACTATCAACAGCAACAAAACAACAGTACTATCAACAGTGACAAACAACAGTACTATCAACAGTAACAAAACAACAGCACTATCAACAGCAACAAAACAACAGTACTATCAACAGTGACAAACAACAGTACTATCAACAGTAACAAACAACAGCACTATCAACAGTAACAAACAACAGTACTATCAACAGTTACAAAACAACAGCACTATCAACAGTAACAAACAACAGTACTAACAACAGTAACAAAACAACTGCACTATCAACAGTAACAAACAACAGCACTATCAACAGTAACAAACAACAGCACTATCAACAGTAACAAACAACAGCACTATCAACAGTAACAAACAACAGTACTATCAACAGTAACAAAACAACAGCACTATCAACAGTAACAAACAACAGTACTAACAACAGTAACAACAGTACTATCAACGTTAACAAAACAACAGGACAACCAACAGATAAACAACAGGACTCTGTGAACAAAGACTACAAAATAACGTCACTGTTAACAGGTGTAAAATAACTGGACTCTGTTAACAGTTCTTGCCGGAGCGACAATTGCAACGGTTGCAAAGCAAATCCACGAAAATCCTTTGCAATCAGGCACCTTTGTGCATAGATGATGAGGTGGAGTTGTTGCAGAGATGGAGGTGGTGTTGAATAAATGGTGGTGGAGGGATTTGTTGGAGTGGAGGGAGGGGGGATGGTCTGGAGGAGTGGTGGAGGGAGGTGGGTTGGTCTAGATGGGTGGTGGTGGGAGGGGGGATGGTCTGGAGGAGTGGTGGAGGGAGGTGGGATGGTCTGGAGGAGTGGTGGAGGGAGGTGGGTTGGTCTAGAGGGGTGGTGGAGGGAGGGGGGATGGTCTGGAGGAGTGGTGGAGGGAGGTGGGATGGCCTGGAGGAGTGGTGGAGGGAGGGGGGATGGCCTGGAGGGGTGGTGGAGGAAGGGGGATGGTCTGAAGGAGTGGTGGAGGGAGGGGGGATGGTCTGGAGGGGTGGTGGAAGGAGGGGGGATGGTCTGGAGGGGTGGTAGAGGGAGGGGGGATGGTCTGGAGGGGTGGTGGAGGGACGGTGGATGGTCTAGAGGGGTGGTGGAGGGAGGGTGGATGGTCTGGAGGAGTGGTGGAGGGAGGGTGGATGGTCTGGAGGGGTGGTGGCGGGAGGGGGTTTGGTCTAGAGGGGTGGTGGAGGGAGGGGGATGGTCTGGAGGGGTGGTGGAGGGAGGGTGGATGGTCTGGAGGAGTGGTGGAGGCAGGGTGGATGGTCTGGAGGGGTGGTGGAGGGACGGGGTATGGTCTAGAGGGGTGGTGGAGGGAGGGGGTTGGTCTGGTGGGGTGGTGGAGGGAGGGTGGATGGTCTGGAGGAGTGGTGGAGGCAGGGTGGATGGTCTGGAGGAGTGGTGGAGGGAGGGTGGATGGTCTGGAGGGGTGGTGGAGGGAGGGGGGATGGTCTGGAAGGGTGTTGGAGGGAGGGGGATGGTCTGGAGGGGTGGTGGAGGGAGGGGGATGGTCTGGAGGGGTGATGGAGGGAGGGGGATGGTCTGGAGGGGTGGTGGAGGGAGGGTGGATGGGCTAGAGGGGTGGTGGAGGGAGGGGGGATGGTCTGGAAGGGTGGTGGAGGGAGGGAGGATGGTCTGGAGGGGTGGTGGAGGGAGGAGGATGGTCTGGAGGGGTGGTGGAGGGAGGGGGATGGTCTGGAGGGGTGGTGGAGGGAGGGGGATGATTTGGAGGGGTGGTGGAGGGAGGGGGATGGTCTGGAGGGGTGATGGAGGGATGGGGATGGTCTGGAAGGGTGGTGGAGGGTGGATGGTCTAGAGGGGTGGTGGAGGGAGGGGGGATGGTCTGGAAGGGTGGTGGAGGGAGGGTGGATGGTCTGGAGGGGTGGTGGAGGGAGGAGGATGGTCTGGAGGGGTGGTGGAGGGAGGGGGATGGTCTGGAGGGGTGGTGGAGGGAGGGGGATGGTCTGGAGGGGTGGTGGAGGGAGGGGGATGGTTTGGAGGGGTGGTGGAGGGAGGGGGATGGTCTGGAGGGGTGATGGAGGGATGGGGATGGTCTGGAAGGGTGGTGGAGGGTGGATGGTCTAGAGGGGTGGTGGAGGGAGGGGGGATGGTCTGGAAGGGTGGTGGAGGCAGGGTGGATGGTCTGGAGGGGTGGTGGAGGGAGGAGGATGGTCTGGAGGGGTGGTGGAGGGAGGGGGATGGTCTGGAGGGGTGGTGGAGGGAGGGGGATGGTCTGGAGGGGTGGTGGAGGGAGGGGGATGGTCTGGAGGGGTGGTGGAGGGAGGGGGATGGTCTGGAGGGGTGGTGGAGGGAGGGGGATGGTCTGGAGGGGAGGTGGAGGAAGGGGGATGGTCTGGAGGGGTGGTGGAGGGAGGGGGATGGTCTGGAGGGGTGGTGGAGGGAGGGGGATGGTCTGGAGGGGTGGTGGAGGGAGGGTGGATGGTCTGGAGGGGTGGTGGAGGGACGGGGGATGGTCTGGAGGGGTGGTGGAGGGATGGTGGATGGTCTAGAGGGGTGGTGGAGGGAGGGGGGATGGTCTGGAAGGGTGGTGGAGGGAGGGGGATGGTCTGGAGGGGTGGTGGAAGGAGGGGGATGGTCTGGAGGGGTGGTGGAGGGAGGGGGATGGTCTGGAGGGGAGGTGGAGGGAGGGGGATTGTCTGGAGGGGTGGAGGGAGGGGGATGGTCTGGAGGGGTGGTGGAGGGAGGGGGATGGTCTGGAGGGGTGGTGGAGGGAGGGGGATGGTCTGGAGGGGTGATGGAGGGAGGGGTCATTATGTGAGTGTGTTCACCAACATGTGGTTGCAGGGGTCGAATCATAGCTCCTGGCCCCGCCTCTTCACTGGTCACTACTAGGTCCACTCTCTCCCTGCTCCAAGAGCTTTATCGTAACCCTTCTTAAAGCTATGTATGGATCCTGCCTCCACTACATCACTCTCCAGATTGCTCCCCTTCCTTAAGGACTGGATACCAGACTGGAGGGAGAGAGTATGTAGGTAATTATCTTCAGCAGATGAGTCTATGAAAGATGAGGTGAATCACAGAACTGATGGTGAGTGTTGCACTGAGGAGTCTGTGGAGACAAAGAACTTTGTCTATGGAAGCAAAGATGGGAACGTATGAGAGTGTAGTTATACCAACGTTCTTATATGTGTGTGAAACATGAGTGTTGAATGTTGTAACAAGGAGAAGGCTGGAGGCAGTGTAGGAGGAGGCCGGAGGCAGTGTAGGAGGAGGCTGGAGGCAGTGGAGGAGGAGGCTGGAGGCAATGTGTGGTGTGAATATAATGCAGAGAATCCGTAGTTTGGAAATTCGGAGGAGGTGCGGGATTACCAAAACTGTTGTCCAGAGGACTGAGGACGGGTTGTTGAGGTGGTTCAGACATGTAGAGAGAATGGAACAAAACAGAATGACTTCGAGAGTGTATAAATCTGTAGTGGAGGGAAGGCGGGGTAGAGGTCCACCTAGGAAAGGTTGGAGGGAGTGGGTAAAGGTTTTGTGTGCGAGGGGCTTGGACCTCCAGCAAGCATGCGTGAGCTTATTAGATAGGAGTGAATGGAGACAAATGGTTTTTAATACTTGACGTGCTGTTGGAGTGTAAGTAAGGTAACATTTATGATGAGATTTAGGGAAAGTGACAGGCCGGACTTGAGTCCTGGAGATGGGAAGTACAGTGCCTGCACTCTGAAGGACGGGTGTTAATGTTGCAGTTTAAAAACTGTAGTGTAAAGCACCCTTCTGGCAAGACAGTGATGGAGTGAATGATGGTGAAAGTCCTTCTTTCTCGGGTCACCCTGCCTTGGTGGGAGACGGCCGATGTGCTAATACAATTAAGAAGTTTACATTAATCAGTATTTTAGGTATTAAAGTATTCTTGACTGGTGGTGTACAGGTGACATGTAGCCTTAATGACCCTCGTGTAGTAGATAGTCTTGAAACCCCATTAACCAACCAACCAGTCTTAATGACCCTCGTGTAGTAGATAGTCTTGAAACCCCATTAACCAACCAACCAGTCTTAATGACCCTCGTGTAGTAGATAGTCTTGAAACCCCATTAACCAACCAACCAGTCTTAATGACCTTCGTGTAGTAGATAGTCTTGAAACCCCATTAACCAACCAACCAGCCTTAATGACCCTCGTGTAGTAGATAGTCTTGAAACCAAATTAGCCAACCAACCAGTCTTAATGACCCTCGTGTAGTAGATAGTCTTGAAACCCCATTAACCAACCAACCAACCTTAATGACCCTCGTGTAGTAGATAGTCTTGAAACCCCATTAACCAACCAACCAGCCTTAATGACCCTCGAGTAGTAGATAGTCTTGAAACCCCATTAACCAACCAACCAGCCTTAATGACCCTCGTGTAGTAGATAGTCTTGAAACCCCATTAACCAACCAACCAGCCTTAATGACCCTCGTGTAGTAGATAGTCTTGAAACCCCATTAACCAACCAACCAGCCTTGATGACCCTCGTGTAGTAGATAGTCTTGAAACCCCATTAACCAACCAACCAGCCTTAATGACCCTCGTGTAGTAGATAGTCTTGAAACCCCATTAACCAACCAACCAGCCTTAATGACTCTCGTGTAGTAGATAGTCTTGAAACCCCATTAACCAACCAACCAGCCTTGATGACCCTCGTGTAGTAGTCTTGAAACCCCATTAACCAACCAACCAGCCTTAATGACCCTCGTGTAGTAGATAGTCTTGAAACCCCATTAACCAACCAACCAGCCTTGATGACCCTCGTGTAGTAGTCTTGAAACCCCATTAACCAACCAACCAGCCTTAATGACCCTCGTGTAGTAGATAGTCTTGAAACCCCATTAACCAACCAACCAGCCTTGATGACCCTCGTGTAGTAGTCTTGAAACCCCATTAACCAACCAACCAGCCTTAATGACTCTCGTGTAGTAGATAGTCTTGAAACCCCATTAACCAACCAACCAGCCTTAATGACTCTCGTGTAGTAGATAGTCTTGAAACCCCGTTAACCAACCAGTCTTAATGACCCTCGTGTAGTAGATAGTCTTGAAACCCCATTAACCAACCAACCAGCCTTAATGACCCTCGTGTAGTAGATAGTCTTGAAACCCCATTAACCAACCAACCAGCCTTAATGACCCTCGTGTAGTAGATAGTCTTGAAACCCCATTAACCAACCAACCAGCCTTAATGACTCTCGTGTAGTAGATAGTCTTGAAACCCCATTAACCAACCAACCAGCCTTAATGACCCTCGTGTAGTAGATAGTCTTGAAACCCCATTAACCAACCAACCAGTCTTAATGACCCTCGTGTAGTAGATAGTCTTGAAACCCCATTAACCAACCAACCAGTCTTAATGACCCTCGTGTAGTAGATAGTCTTGAAACCCCATTAACCAACCAACCAGTCTTAATGACCCTCGTGTAGTAGATAGTCTTGAAACCCCATTAACCAACCAACCAGTCTTAATGACCCTCGTGTAGTAGATAGTCTTGAAACCCCATTAACCAACCAACCAGTCTTAATGACCCTCGTGTAGTAGATAGTCTTGAAACCCCATTAACCAACCAACCAGCCTTAATGATCCTCGTGTAGTAGATAGTCTTGAAACCCCATTAACCAACCAACCAACCTTAATGACCCTCGTGTAGTAGATAGTCTTGAAACCCCATTAACCAACCAACCAGCCTTAATGACCCTCTAGGGTGGTGAAAGTGGTCTGGGGCAGGGAAAGTTATCTGGGGGATGGGAAAGTGGTCTGGGGGGCCAGGGTCTTTGACCTGGGGTAATTGAACGTAGAAGTTCCAGGTAATCTATTGGAATTACCTTAGGTGACACCTGTGTATACCTGGAGCAGTGTACTCTCTCTCTCTGTCTCTCTCTCTCTCTCTCTCTCTCTCTCTCTCTCTCTCTCTCTCTCTCTCTCTCTCTCTCTCTCTCTCTCTCTCTCTCTCTCTCTCTCTCTCTCTCTCTCTCTCTCTCTCTCTCTCTCTCTCTCACTCTCTCACTCTCTCTCTCTCTGCTGAGAAGGCGTTGATAACGTTAAAATACCCGGGGGCCAGGAGCTGTGACTCGACCCCGGAAACCACTTGTGGGTCAGTACACATGTCTTGTTCCATTCCTGCATATGTCTGTCTGCTGCTGTCTACTATCTATCAGTTACTACCAACTATCTATCAGTTACTACCAACTATCTATCAGTTACTACCAACTATCTATCAGTTACTACCAACTATCTATCAGTTACTACCTGCTATCTATCAGTTACTACCAACTATCTATCAGTTACGACCTCCTATCTATCAGCTACTACCAACTACCAGTTACTACCAACTATTTATCAGTTACTAACTGCTATCTATCAGTTACTACCAACTATCTTTCAGTTACTACCAACTATCTATCAGTTACTACCTGCTATCTATCAGTTACTACCTGCTATCTATCAGTTACTACCAACTATCTATCAGTTACTACCAACTATCTATCAGTTACTACCAACTATCTATCAGTTACTACCTGCTATCTATCAGTTAGTACCTGCTATCTATCAGTTACTACCAACTATCTATCAGTTACTACCAACTATCTATCAGTTACTACCTGCTATCTATCAGTTACTACCAACTATCTATCAGTTACTACCAACTATCTATCAGTTACTACCTGCTATCTATCAGTTACTACCAACTATCTATCAGTTACTACCAACTATGTATCAGTTACCAACTATCTATCAGTTACTACCAACTATCTATCAGTTACTACCAACTATGTATCAGTTACCAACTATCTATCAGTTACTACCAACTATCTATCAGTTACTACCAACTATCTATCAGTTACTACCTGCTATCTATCAGTTACTACCAACTATCTATCAGTTACTACCAACTATCTATCAGTTACTACCAACTATCTATCAGTTACTACCTGCTATCTATCAGTTACTACCAACTATCTATCAGTTACTACCAACTATCTATCAGTTACTACCTGCTATCTATCAGTTACTACCAACTATCTATCAGTTACTACCAACTATGTATCAGTTACCAACTATCTATCAGTTACTACCAACTATCTATCAGTTACTACCTGCTATCTATCAGTTACTACCAACTATCTATCAGTTACTACCAACTATCTATCAGTTACTACCAACTATCTATCAGTTACTACCAACTATCTATCAGTTACTACCAACTATCTATCAGTTACTACCAACTATCTATCAGTTACTACCAACTATCTATCAGTTACTACCAACTATCTATCAGTTACTACCAACTATCTATCAGTTACTACCAACTATCTATCAGTTACTACCTGCTATCTATCAGTTACTACCAACTATCTATCAGTTACTACCAACTATCTATCAGTTACTACCAACTATCTATCAGTTACTACCTGCTATCTATCAGTTACTACCAACTATCTATCAGTTACTACCAACTATGTATCAGTTACCAACTATCTATCAGTTACTACCAACTATCTATCAGTTACTACCTGCTATCTATCAGTTACTACCAACTATCTATCAGTTACTACCAACTATCTATCAGTTACTACCAACTATCTATCAGTTACTACCAACTATCTATCAGTTACTACCAACTATCTATCAGTTACTACCAACTATCTATCAGTTACTACCAACTATCTATCAGTTACTACCTGCTATCTATCAGTTACTACCAACTATCTATCAGTTACTACCAACTATCTATCAGTTACTACCAACTATCTATCAGTTACTACCTGCTATCTATCAGTTACTACCAACTATCTATCAGTTACTACCAACTATCTATCAGTTACTACCAACTATCTATCAGTTACTACCAACTATCTATCAGTTACTACCAACTATCTATCAGTTACTACCAACTATCTATCAGTTACTACCAACTATCTATCAGTTACTACCAACTATCTATCAGTTACTACCAACTATCTATCAGTTACTACCAACTATGTATCAGTTAATACCAACTATGTATCAGTTACTACCAACTATCTATCAGTTACTACGAACTATCTATCAGTTACTACCTGTGGAAAATCACATTCACTTCGATGAATCTCATTATATACAAGTAAATGGTAACGAAGATAATTATTATTTATCAGAGTTACATAGACAGTAGGAATTTGGGACACCTAGGTCGCAAAAAATGTCCCCCTTCGATACCTACCACTGTCATATCCACAAGTTGGTCTGGATTCGCCGGTATTCTCCCGGCCCGGCCTTGGCTCCCTCTTTAGGGAGTGTCTGAGACCTAAGTCTCCCATGGGAGGAGGTACAAGAACCTCCTCATCTTTGGGACCAACTGTCCCCAGGCCTAGCCACAAGCTAGGCCTCTCTGGTCTGCCATCCCCGCCACAGGGGGGGATAATGGGAATGACAGTCTTGTGAGCTGTCAGCTCGGGCTCAGGCACCTACCCTGCCCTAGAAGGGCTCAGGCACCTACCCTGCCCTAGAAGGGCTGGGCACCTACCCTGCCCTAGAAGGGCTGGGCATGGTGTCGACCCTCTATATTGTATTTAATAAAAACTTATGTCATAGAAAATGGGAATTTTCTGCAACTGGGCAGAAGGACGGTCGCCATTTTGTTTGAAATGAGAGTAACAGACTTGGTGTAATGGGAAGAATTTTTTCGTGGTCTAGATAAAAAAACTGGGTTGACACCTCTCAAATAGGAGACGAAATTGTTGGATGTACATTCCTGCATAACTTGAGTATCAGGCGACAGGACAGGACAGCTCCAGGAACCTCAGATAAGCTGTCGAATTTATGTTTAATTTCTGGCCAGTAAATTTTTCATAAATGTGGGCAAAAAAAGGGGAGGGGGGTCCTGTACATGACACATTAATCTCCAGTCAAATTAGTGAGTGTTATGAAGATATTCTCCTTCTGTTATGTATATGTGTATATATATAATCATTTATTAATTTAATATACAGTCCACAAATATATATATATATATATATATATATATATATATATATATATATATATATATATATATATATATATATATATATATATATATATATATATATATATATATACCAGAATTCCTCTTGATACATACTTCATTTATAATTAATAGGTCCAGATCGACACCATGCCCAGCCCTTCTAGGGCAGGGTAGGTGCCTGAGCCCGAGCTTACAGCTCACAAGACTGTCATTCCCATTATCCCCCCCTGTGGCGGGGATGGCGGACCAGAGAGGCCTAGCTTGTGGCTAGGCCTGGGGACAGTTGGTCCCAAAGATGAGGAGGTCCTTGTACCTCCTCCCATGGGAGACTTAGGTCTCAGACACTCCCTAGAGAGGGAGCCAAGGCCGGGCCGGGAGAATACCGGCGAATCCAGAGTAACAATAACAATATAGGGCATCTATTTACCTATAAATTACCGTATTTTCAGAAAATTTATAACATTTTCCATACTGCTATCTATCTGATTCTCTCTAACATTACTATTATTTTCCTCTCCTCTCCTTCCTCGGATCAAGCCTCATTACTTCCCATTAACCCCCAGAACCCCCATTACCCATAAGAATTTACAGCTTACCCACGAATATAATCTAACCCCAAACTTTTACATTTTTTTTTCCAACTTAAAAAAGATTTTTTTTAATATAAAAAAAATGATTTAATCATCAATAACAAAAATTATAATACGAAATAAAAGCAAAATATAAGTTATTATTGAAAAATAATAAAATTTGTTGGCATAGTGGTCAAAAAAAATAAATTTTGCATAATTTTTTTTAATCATCGATTAGAAAAAAACTGGAAATTATTTAACGCGATGGAAAACTGAGTTTGTTGAGTATATACACTGTGAAGTGTGTGTTTGTTGTGTGTTTGTTGTGTGTTTGTTGTGTATATACATTGTGAAGTGTGTTTGTTGTGTATATACACTGTGAAGTGTGTGTTTGTTGTGTATATACACTGTGAAGTGTGTGTTTGTTGTGTATATACATTGTGAAGTGTGTGTTTGTTGTGTGTTTGTTGTGTGTTTGTTGTGTATATACATTGTGAAGTGTGTTTGTTGTGTATATACACTGTGAAGTGTGTGTTTGTTGTGTATATACACTGTGAAGTGTGTGTTTGTTGTGTATATACATTGTGAAGTGTGTGTTTGTTGTGTATATACACTGTGAAGTGTGTGTTTGTTGTGTATATACATTGTGAAGTGTGTGTTTGTTGTGTGTTTGTTGTGTATATACATTGTGAAGTGTGTTTGTTGTGTATATACACTGTGAAGTGTGTGTTTGTTGTGTATATACACTGTGAAGTGTGTGTTTGTTGTGTATATACATTGTGAAGTGTGTGTTTGTTGTGTGTTTGTTGTGTATATACATTGTGAAGTGTGTGTTTGTGTATATACATTGTGAAGTGTGTGTTTGTTGTGTATATACACTGTGAAGTGTGTGTTTGTTGTGTGTTTGTTGTGTGTTTGTTGTGTGTTTGTTGTGTGTTTGTTGTGTATATACATTGTGAAGTGTGTTTGTTGTGTGTTTGTTGTGTATATACACTGTGAAGTGTGTTTGTTGTGTATATACATTGTGAAGTGTGTTTGTTGTGTATATACACTGTGAAGTGTGTGTTTGTTGTGTGTTTGTTGTGTATATACATTGTGAAGTGTGTTTGTTGTGTATATACACTGTGAAGTGTGTGTTTGTTGTGTGTTTGTTGTGTATATACATTGTGAAGTGTGTTTGTTGTGTATATACATTGTGAAGTGTGTTTGTTGTGTATATACACTGTGAAGTGTGTGTTTGTTGTGTATATACACTGTGAAGTGTGTGTTTGTTGTGTATATACATTGTGAAGTGTGTGTTTGTTGTGTGTTTGTTGTGTATATACATTGTGAAGTGTGTGTTTGTTGTGTGTTTGTTGTGTATATACACTGTGAAGTGTGTGTTTGTTGTGTGTTTGTTGTGTATATACATTGTGAAGTGTGTGTTTGTTGTGTGTTTGTTGTGTATATACACTGTGAAGTGTGTGTTTGTTGTGTATATACATTGTGAAGTGTGTTTGTTGTGTGTTTGTTGTGTATATACACTGTGAAGTGTGCGTTTGTTGTGTATATACATTGTGAAGTGTGTGTTTGTTGTGTATATACATTGTGAAGTGTGTGTTTGTTGTGTATATACACTGTGAAGTGTGTTTGTTGTGCATATACACTGTGAAGTGTGTGTTTGTTGTGTATATACACTGTGAAGTGTGTTTGTTGTGTATATACACTGTGAAGTGTGTGTTTGTTGTGTATTTACATTGTGAAGTGTGTGTTTGTTGTGTGTTTGTTGTGTATATACATTGTGAAGTGTGTGTTTGTTGTGTATATACACTGTGAAGTGTGTTTGTTGTGTATATACACTGTGAAGTGTGTGTTTGTTGTGTATATACACTGTGAAGTGTGTTTGTTGTGTATATACACTGTGAAGTGTGTGTTTGTTGTGTATATACATTGTGAAGTGTGTGTTTGTTGTGTATATACACTGTGAAGTGTGTTTGTTGTGTATATACACTGTGAAGTGTGTGTTTGTTGTGTATATACACTGTGAAGTGTGTTTGTTGTGTATATACACTGTGAAGTGTGTGTTTGTTGTGTATATACATTGTGAAGTGTGTGTTTGTTGTGTATATACACTGTGAAGTGTGTTTGTTGTGTATATACACTGTGAAGTGTGTGTTTGTTGTGTATATACACTGTGAAGTGTGTGTTTGTTGTGTATATACATTGTGAAGTGTGTATTTGTTGTGTATATACACTGTGAAGTGTGTGTTTGTTGTGTATATACATTGTGAAGTGTGTGTTTGTTGTGTATATACACTGTGAAGTGTGTGTTTGTTGTGTATATACACTGTGAAGTGTGTGTTTGTTGTGTATATACACTGTGAAGTGTGTGTTTGTTGTGTATATATACTGTGAAGTGTGTGTTTGTTGTGTATATATACTGTGAAGTGTGTGTTTGTTGTGTATTTGTTGTGTATATATACTGTGAAGTGTGTGTTTGTTGTGTATATATACTGTGAAGTGTGTGTTTGTTGTGTATATATACTGTGAAGTGTGTGTTTGTTGTGTATTTGTTGTGTATATATACTGTGAAGTGTGTGTTTGTTGTGTATATACACTGGGAAGTGTGTGTTTGTTGTGTATATACACTGTGAAGTGTGTGTTTGTTGTGTATATACATTGTGAAGTGTGTGTTTGTTGTGTATATACACTGTGAAGTGTGTGTTTGTTGTGTATATACACTGTGAAGTGTGTGTTTGTGTATATACACTGTGAAGTGTGTGTTTGTTGTGTATATATACTGTGAAGTGTATGTTTGTTGTGTATATATACTGTGAAGTGTGTGTTTGTTGTGTATTTGTTGTGTATATATACTGTGAAGTGTGTGTTTGTTGTGTATATATACTGTGAAGTGTGTGTTTGTTGTGTATTTGTTGTGTATATATACTGTGAAGTGTGTGTTTGTTGTGAATATACACTGTGAAGTGTGTGTTTGTTGTGTATATATACTGTGAAGTGTGTGTTTGTTGTGTATTTGTTGTGTATATATACTGTGAAGTGTGTGTTTGTTGTGTATATACACTGTGAAGTGTGTGTTTGTTGTGTATATATACTGTGAAGTGTGTGTTTGTTGTGTATATATACTGTGAAGTGTGTGTTTGTTGTGTATTTGTTGTGTATATATACTGTGAAGTGTGTGTTTGTTGTGTATTTGTTGTGTATATATACTGTGAAGTGTGTGTTTGTTGTGTATATACACTGTGAAGTGTGTGTTTGTTGTGTATATATAGTGTGAAGTGTGTGTTTGTTGTGTATTTGTTGTGTATATATACTGTGAAGTGTGTGTTTGTTGTGTATTTGTTGTGTATATATACTGTGAAGTGTGTGTTTGTTGTGTATTTGTTGTGTATATATACTGTGAAGTGTGTGTTTGTTGTGTATATATACTGTGAAGTGTGTGTTTGTTGTGTATTTGTTGTGTATATATACTGTGAAGTGTGTGTTTGTTGTGTATATATACTGTGAAGTGTGTGTTTGTTGTGTATTTGTTGTGTATATATACTGTGAAGTGTGTGTTTGTTGTGTATATATACTGTGAAGTGTGTGTTTGTTGTGTATTTGTTGTGTATATATACTGTGAAGTGTGTGTTTGTTGTGTATTTGTTGTGTATATATACTGTGAAGTGTGTATTTGTTGTGTATTTGTTGTGTATATACATTGTGAAGTGTGTGTTTGTTGTGTATATACACTGTGAAGTGTGTGTTTTTGTGTATTTGTTGTGTATATATACTGTGAAGTGTGTATTTGTTGTGTATATATACTGTGAAGTGTGTGTTTGTTGTGTATTTGTTGTGTATATATACTGTGAAGTGTGTGTTTGTTGTGTATATACACTGTGAAGTGTGTGTTTGTTGTGTATATATACTGTGAAGTGTGTGTTTGTTGTGTATTTGTTGTGTATATATACTGTGAAGTGTGTGTTTGTTGTGTGTTTGTTGTGTATATACATTGTGAAGTGTGTGTTTGTTGTGTATTTGTTGTGTATATACATTGTGAAGTGTATGTTTGTTGTGTATTTGTTGTGTATATACATTGTGAAGTGTGTGTTTGTTGTGTATTTGTTGTGTATATACATTGTGAAGTGTGTGTTTGTTGTGTATATACATTGTGAAGTGTGTGTTTGTTGTGTATTTGTTGTGTATATACATTGTGAAGTGTGTATTTGTTGTGTGTTTGTTGTGTATATACATTGTGAAGTGTGTATTTGTTGTGTGTTTGTTGTGTATATACATTGTGAAGTGTGTATTTGTTGTGTATATACATTGTGAAGTGTGTATTTGTTGTGTATATACATTGTGAAGTGTGTATTTGTTGTGTGTTTTTGTGTATATACATTGTGAAGTGTGTATTTGTTGTGTGTTTGTTGTGTATATACATTGTGAAGTGTGTATTTGTTGTGTATATACATTGTGAAGTGTGTATTTGTTGTGTGTTTGTTGTGTATATACATTGTGAAGTGTGTATTTGTTGTGTATATACATTGTGAAGTGTGTTTGTTGTGTATATACATTGTGAAGTGTGTGTTTGTTGTGTATATACATAGTGAAGTGTGTGTTTGTTGTGTATATACACTGTGAAGTGTGTGTTTGTTGTGTATATACACTGTGAAGTGTGTGTTTGTTGTGTATATACACTGTGAAGTGTGTGTTTGTTGTGTATATTCACTGTGAAGTGTGTGTTTGTTGTGTATATACATTGTGAAGTGTGTGTTTGTTGTGTATATACACTGTGAAGTGTGTGTTTGTTGTGTATATACACTGTGAAGTGTGTGTTTGTTGTGTATATACACTGTGAAGTGTGTGTTTGTTGTGTATATACATTGTGAAGTGTGTGTTTGTTGTGTATATACACTGTGAAGTGTGTTTGTTGTGTATATACACTGTGAAGTGTGTGTTTGTTGTGTATATACACTGTGAAGTGTGTGTTTGTTGTGTATATACATTGTGAAGTGTGTATTTGTTGTGTATATACACTGTGAAGTGTGTGTTTGTTGTGTATATACATTGTGAAGTGTGTGTTTGTTGTGTATATACACTGTGAAGTGTGTGTTTGTTGTGTATATACACTGTGAAGTGTGTGTTTGTTGTGTATATACACTGTGAAGTGTGTGTTTGTTGTGTATATATACTGTGAAGTGTGTGTTTGTTGTGTATATATACTGTGAAGTGTGTGTTTGTTGTGTATTTGTTGTGTATATATACTGTGAAGTGTGTGTTTGTTGTGTATATATACTGTGAAGTGTGTGTTTGTTGTGTATATATACTGTGAAGTGTGTGTTTGTTGTGTATTTGTTGTGTATATATACTGTGAAGTGTGTGTTTGTTGTGTATATACACTGGGAAGTGTGTGTTTGTTGTGTATATACACTGTGAAGTGTGTGTTTGTTGTGTATATACATTGTGAAGTGTGTGTTTGTTGTGTATATACACTGTGAAGTGTGTGTTTGTTGTGTATATACACTGTGAAGTGTGTGTTTGTGTATATACACTGTGAAGTGTGTGTTTGTTGTGTATATATACTGTGAAGTGTATGTTTGTTGTGTATATATACTGTGAAGTGTGTGTTTGTTGTGTATTTGTTGTGTATATATACTGTGAAGTGTGTGTTTGTTGTGTATATATACTGTGAAGTGTGTGTTTGTTGTGTATTTGTTGTGTATATATACTGTGAAGTGTGTGTTTGTTGTGAATATACACTGTGAAGTGTGTGTTTGTTGTGTATATATACTGTGAAGTGTGTGTTTGTTGTGTATTTGTTGTGTATATATACTGTGAAGTGTGTGTTTGTTGTGTATTTACACTGTGAAGTGTGTGTTTGTTGTGTATATATACTGTGAAGTGTGTGTTTGTTGTGTATATATACTGTGAAGTGTGTGTTTGTTGTGTATTTGTTGTGTATATATACTGTGAAGTGTGTGTTTGTTGTGTATTTGTTGTGTATATATACTGTGAAGTGTGTGTTTGTTGTGTATATACACTGTGAAGTGTGTGTTTGTTGTGTATATATAGGTCGAAGTGTGTGTTTGTTGTGTATTTGTTGTGTATATATACTGTGAAGTGTGTGTTTGTTGTGTATTTGTTGTGTATATATACTGTGAAGTGTGTGTTTGTTGTGTATTTGTTGTGTATATATACTGTGAAGTGTGTGTTTGTTGTGTATATATACTGTGAAGTGTGTGTTTGTTGTGTATTTGTTGTGTATATATACTGTGAAGTGTGTGTTTGTTGTGTATATATACTGTGAAGTGTGTGTTTGTTGTGTATTTGTTGTGTATATATACTGTGAAGTGTGTGTTTGTTGTGTATATATACTGTGAAGTGTGTGTTTGTTGTGTATTTGTTGTGTATATATACTGTGAAGTGTGTGTTTGTTGTGTATTTGTTGTGTATATATACTGTGAAGTGTGTATTTGTTGTGTATTTGTTGTGTATATACATTGTGAAGTGTGTGTTTGTTGTGTATATACACTGTGAAGTGTGTGTTTGTTGTGTATTTGTTGTGTATATATACTGTGAAGTGTGTATTTGTTGTGTATATATACTGTGAAATGTGTGTTTGTTGTGTATTTGTTGTGTATATATACTGTGAAGTGTGTGTTTGTTGTGTATATACACTGTGAAGTGTGTGTTTGTTGTGTATATATACTGTGAAGTGTGTGTTTGTTGTGTATTTGTTGTGTATATATACTGTGAAGTGTGTGTTTGTTGTGTGTTTGTTGTGTATATACATTGTGAAGTGTGTGGTTGTTGTGTATTTGTTGTGTATATACATTGTGAAGTGTATGTTTGTTGTGTATTTGTTGTGTATATACATTGTGAAGTGTGTGTTTGTTGTGTATTTGTTGTGTATATACATTGTGAAGTGTGTGTTTGTTGTGTATATACATTGTGAAGTGTGTGTTTGTTGTGTATTTGTTGTGTATATACATTGTGAAGTGTGTATTTGTTGTGTGTTTGTTGTGTATATACATTGTGAAGTGTGTATTTGTTGTGTGTTTGTTGTGTATATACATTGTGAAGTGTGTATTTGTTGTGTATATACATTGTGAAGTGTGTATTTGTTGTGTATATACATTGTGAAGTGTGTATTTGTTGTGTGTTTGTTGTGTATATACATTGTGAAGTGTGTATTTGTTGTGTGTTTGTTGTGTATATACATTGTGAAGTGTGTATTTGTTGTGTATATACATTGTGAAGTGTGTATTTGTTGTGTGTTTGTTGTGTATATACATTGTGAAGTGTGTATTTGTTGTGTATATACATTGTGAAGTGTGTTTGTTGTGTATATACATTGTGAAGTGTGTGTTTGTTGTGTATATACATAGTGAAGTGTGTGTTTGTTGTGTATATACACTGTGAAGTGTGTGTTTGTTGTGTATATACACTGTGAAGTGTGTGTTTGTTGTGTATATACACTGTGAAGTGTGTGTTTGTTGTGTATATTCACTGTGAAGTGTGTGTTTGTTGTGTATATACATTGTGAAGTGTGTGTTTGTTGTGTATATACACTGTGAAGTGTGTGTTTGTTGTGTATATACACTGTGAAGTGTGTGTTTGTTGTGTATATACACTGTGAAGTGTGTGTTTGTTGTGTATATACATTGTGAAGTGTGTATTTGTTGTGTATATACACTGTGAAGTGTGTGTTTGTTGTGTATATACATTGTGAAGTGTGTGTTTGTTGTGTATATACATTGTGAAGTGTGTATTTGTTGTGTATATACATTGTGAAGTTTGTGTTTGTTGTGTATTTGTTGTGTATATACATTGTGAAGTGTGTGTTTGTTGTGTGTTTGTTGTGTATATACATTGTGAAGTGTGTGTTTGTTGTGTATATACATTGTGAAGTGTGTATTTGTTGTGTATATACACTGTGAAGCGTGTGTTTGTTGTGTATTTGTTGTGTATATACACTGTGAAGTGTGTGTTTGTTGTGTATTTGTTGTGTATATACACTGTGAAGTGTGTGTTTGTTGTGTGTTTGTTGTGTATATACATTGTGAAGTGTGTGTTTGTTGTGTGTTTGTTGTGTATATACACTGTGAGGTGTGTGTTTGTTGTGTATTTGTTGTGTATATATACTGTGAAGTGTGTGTTTGTTGTGTATTTGTTGTGTATATATACTGTGAAGTGTGTATTTGTTGTGTATATATACTGTGAAGTGTGTGTTTGTTGTGTATTTGTTGTGTATATACACTGTGAAGTGTGTGTTTGTTGTGTATATATACTGTGAAGTGTGTGTTTGTTGTGTATTTGTTGTGTATATATACTGTGAAGTGTGTGTTTGTTGTGTATATATACTGTGAAGTGTGTGTTTGTTGTGTATTTGTTGTGTATATATACTGTGAAGTGTGTGTTTGTTGTGTATTTGTTGTGTATATATACTGTGAAGTGTGTATTTGTTGTGTATTTGTTGTGTATATACATTGTGAAGTGTGTGTTTGTTGTGTATATACACTGTGAAGTGTGTGTTTGTTGTGTATTTGTTGTGTATATATACTGTGAAGTGTGTATTTGTTGTGTATATATACTGTGAAATGTGTGTTTGTTGTGTATTTGTTGTGTATATATACTGTGAAGTGTGTGTTTGTTGTGTATATACACTGTGAAGTGTGTGTTTGTTGTGTATATATACTGTGAAGTGTGTGTTTGTTGTGTATTTGTTGTGTATATATACTGTGAAGTGTGTGTTTGTTGTGTGTTTGTTGTGTATATACATTGTGAAGTGTGTGGTTGTTGTGTATTTGTTGTGTATATACATTGTGAAGTGTATGTTTGTTGTGTATTTGTTGTGTATATACATTGTGAAGTGTGTGTTTGTTGTGTATTTGTTGTGTATATACACTGTGAAGTGTGTGTTTGTTGTGTATATATACTGTGAAGTGTGTGTTTGTTGTGTATTTGTTGTGTATATATACTGTGAAGTGTGTGTTTGTTGTGTATATATACTGTGAAGTGTGTGTTTGTTGTGTATTTGTTGTGTATATATACTGTGAAGTGTGTGTTTGTTGTGTATTTGTTGTGTATATATACTGTGAAGTGTGTATTTGTTGTGTATTTGTTGTGTATATACATTGTGAAGTGTGTGTTTGTTGTGTATTTGTTGTGTATATATACTGTGAAGTGTGTGTTTGTTGTGTATTTGTTGTGTATATACACTGTGAAGTGTGTGTTTGTTGTGTATATATACTGTGAAGTGTGTGTTTGTTGTGTATTTGTTGTGTATATATACTGTGAAGTGTGTGTTTGTTGTGTATATATACTGTGAAGTGTGTGTTTGTTGTGTATTTGTTGTGTATATATACTGTGAAGTGTGTGTTTGTTGTGTATTTGTTGTGTATATATACTGTGAAGTGTGTATTTGTTGTGTATTTGTTGTGTATATACATTGTGAAGTGTGTGTTTGTTGTGTATATACACTGTGAAGTGTGTGTTTGTTGTGTATTTGTTGTGTATATATACTGTGAAGTGTGTATTTGTTGTGTATATATACTGTGAAATGTGTGTTTGTTGTGTATTTGTTGTGTATATATACTGTGAAGTGTGTGTTTGTTGTGTATATACACTGTGAAGTGTGTGTTTGTTGTGTATATATACTGTGAAGTGTGTGTTTGTTGTGTATTTGTTGTGTATATATACTGTGAAGTGTGTGTTTGTTGTGTGTTTGTTGTGTATATACATTGTGAAGTGTGTGGTTGTTGTGTATTTGTTGTGTATATACATTGTGAAGTGTATGTTTGTTGTGTATTTGTTGTGTATATACATTGTGAAGTGTGTGTTTGTTGTGTATTTGTTGTGTATATACATTGTGAAGTGTGTGTTTGTTGTGTATATACATTGTGAAGTGTGTGTTTGTTGTGTATTTGTTGTGTATATACATTGTGAAGTGTGTATTTGTTGTGTGTTTGTTGTGTATATACATTGTGAAGTGTGTATTTGTTGTGTGTTTGTTGTGTATATACATTGTGAAGTGTGTATTTGTTGTGTATATACATTGTGAAGTGTGTATTTGTTGTGTATATACATTGTGAAGTGTGTATTTGTTGTGTGTTTGTTGTGTATATACATTGTGAAGTGTGTATTTGTTGTGTGTTGGTTGTGTATATACATTGTGAAGTGTGTATTTGTTGTGTATATACATTGTGAAGTGTGTATTTGTTGTGTGTTTGTTGTGTATATACAATGTGAAGTGTGTATTTGTTGTGTATATACATTGTGAAGTGTGTTTGTTGTGTATATACATTGTGAAGTGTGTGTTTGTTGTGTATATACATAGTGAAGTGTGTGTTTGTTGTGTATATACACTGTGAAGTGTGTGTTTGTTGTGTATATACACTGTGAAGTGTGTGTTTGTTGTGTATATACACTGTGAAGTGTGTGTTTGTTGTGTATATTCACTGTGAAGTGTGTGTTTGTTGTGTATATACATTGTGAAGTGTGTGTTTGTTGTGTATATACACTGTGAAGTGTGTGTTTGTTGTGTATATACACTGTGAAGTGTGTGTTTGTTGTGTATATACACTGTGAAGTGTGTGTTTGTTGTGTATATACATTGTGAAGTGTGTATTTGTTGTGTATATACACTGTGAAGTGTGTGTTTGTTGTGTATATACATTGTGAAGTGTGTGTTTGTTGTGTATATACATTGTGAAGTGTGTATTTGTTGTGTATATACATTGTGAAGTTTGTGTTTGTTGTGTATTTGTTGTGTATATACATTGTGAAGTGTGTGTTTGTTGTGTGTTTATTGTGTATATACATTGTGAAGTGTGTGTTTGTTGTGTATATACATTGTGAAGTGTGTATTTGTTGTGTATATACACTGTGAAGCGTGTGTTTGTTGTGTATTTGTTGTGTATATACACTGTGAAGTGTGTGTTTGTTGTGTATTTGTTGTGTATATACACTGTGAAGTGTGTGTTTGTTGTGTGTTTGTTGTGTATATACATTGTGAAGTGTGTGTTTGTTGTGTGTTTGTTGTGTATATACACTGTGAGGTGTGTGTTTGTTGTGTATTTGTTGTGTATATATACTGTGAAGTGTGTGTTTGTTGTGTATTTGTTGTGTATATATACTGTGAAGTGTGTGTTTGTTGTGTATTTGTTGTGTATATATACTGTGAAGTGTGTGTTTGTTGTGTATTTGTTGTGTATATACACTGTGAAGTGTGTGTTTGTTGTGTATATATACTGTGAAGTGTGTGTTTGTTGTGTATATACACTGTGAGGTGTGTGTTTGTTGTGTATATACACTGTGAGGTGTGTGTTTGTTGTGTATATACACTGTGAGGTGTGTGTTTGTTGTGTATATACATTGTGAAGTGTGTGTTTGTTGTGTATATACACTGTGAAGTGTGTGTTTGTTGTGTATATACATTGTGAAGTGTGTGTTTGTTGTGTATATACATTGTGAAGTGTGTGTTTGTTGTGTATATACATTGTGAAGTGTGTGTTTGTTGTGTATATACACTGTGAAGTGTGTGTTTGTTGTGTATATACATTGTGAAGTGTGTGTTTGTTGTGTATATACATTGTGAAGTGTGTGTTTGTTGTATATATACATTGTGAAGTGTGTGTTTGTTGTGTATTTGTTGTGTATATACATTGTGAAGTGTGTATTTGTGTATATACACCTCTCATTATATATATATATATATATATATATATATATATATATATATATATATATATATATATATATATATATATATATATATATATATATTGAGAGGTACAAGCACTCACCAATATATTGTTGCAGGGGTCGAGTCACAGCTCCTGATCCCGCCTCTCAACTTGCCAAACTGACTTCCTCGTGGGCACTGTCGTACCTGTTCTTAAAACCATGTATGGAATCTGCCTCTACCACTCTCCCACCACCTCGAGGCTGAAGAAACACTTCCTGACATCCCTGTGACACCTCTGTCTCTTTAACTACCACCTGTGCCCTCATGTACCTATTTACCGCCTCTCAGACACCTTGTGACACTATCCTATGAATTCCTCTGGGTATATTGTATGTTGTTATCGTGTCTCCCCTGCTGCTTCTCTCCTCCAGGGTAGTCAGGTTTAATTCCTTTAGCCTCTCTTCCTAGCTAATGTTCCTGAGCTCTGGGACTAGTTTAGTTGCACATTTCTACACTTTTTTGGGCTCCACACTAGTGCTGTGTACTCGAAGGTACTATTGGGCTCCACACTAGTGCTGTGTACTCGAAGGTACTATTGGGCTCCACACTAGTGCTGTGTACTCGAAGGTACTGCTTGGGCTCCACACTGGTGCTGTGTACTCGAAGGTACTATTGGGCTCCACACTAGTGCTGTGTACTCGAAGGTACTGCTTGGGCTCCACACTGGTGCTGTGTACTCGAAGGTACTATTGGGCTCCACACTAGTGCTATGTACTCGAAGGTACTGCTTGGGCTCCACATTGGTGCTGTGTACTCGAAGGTACTATTGGGCTCCACACTAGTGCTGTGTACTCGAAGGTACTATTGGGCTCCACACTAGTGCTGTGTACTCGAAGGTACTGCTTGGGCTCCACACTGGTGCTGTGTACTCGAAGGTACTATTGGGCTCCACACTAGTGCTGTGTACTCGAAGGTACTGCTTGGGCTCCACATTGGTGCTGTGTACTCGAAGGTACTGCTTGGGCTCCACATTGGTGCTGTGTACTCGAAGGTACTATTGGGCTCCACACTAGTGCTGTGTACTCGAAGGTACTATTGGGCTCCACACTAGTGCTGTGTACTCGAAGGTACTGCTTGGGCTCCACACTGGTGCTGTGTACTCGAAGGTACTATTGGGCTCCACACTAGTGCTGTGTATTCGAAGGTACTGCTTGGGCTCCACATTGGTGCTGTGTACTCGAAGGTACTGCTTGGGCTCCACATTGGTGCTGTGTACTCGAAGGTACTATTGGGCTCCACACTGGTGCTGTGTACTCGAAGGTACTATTGGGCTCCACACTAGTGCTGTGTACTCGAAGGTACTGCTTGGGCTCCACATTGGTGCTGTGTACTCGAAGGTACTGCTTGGGCTCCACATTGGTGCTGTGTACTCGAAGGTACTGCTTGGGCTCCACACTGGTGCTGTGTACTCGAAGGTACTGCTTGGGCTCCACACTGGTGCTGTGTACTCGAAGGTACTGCTTGGGCTCCACACTGGTGCTGTGTACTCGAAGGTACTGCTTGGGCTCCACATTGGTGCTGTGTACTCGAAGGTACTGCTTGGGCTCCACATTGGTGCTGTGTACTCGAAGGTACTGCTTGGGCTCCACATTGGTGCTGTGTACTCGAAGGTACTGCTTGGGCTCCACACTGGTGCTGTGTACTCGAAGGTACTATTGGGCTCCACACTGGTGCTGTGTACTCGAAGGTACTGCTTGGGCTCCACACTAGTGCTGTGTACTCGAAGGTACTGCTTGGGCTCCACACTGGTACTGTGTACTCGAAGGTACTGCTTGGGCTCCACACTGGTGCTGTGTACTCGAAGGTACTGCTTGGGCTCCACACTGGTGCTGTGTACTCGAAGGTACTGCTTGGGCTCCACACTGGTGCTGTGTACTCGAAGGTACTGCTTGGGCTCCACACTGGTGCTGTGTACTCGAAGGTACTGCTTGGGCTCCAAACTGGTGCTGTGTACTAGAAGGTACTGCTTGGGCTCCACACTGGTGCTGTGTACTCGAAGGTACTGCTTGGGCTCCACACTGGTGCTGTGTACTCGAAGGTGCTGCTTGGGCTCCACACTGGTGCTGTGTACTCGAAGGTACTGCTTGGGCTCCACACTGGTGCTGTGTACTCGAAGGTACTGCTTGGGCTCCACACTGGTGCTGTGTACTAGAAGGTACTGCTTGGGCTCCACACTGGTGCTGTGTACTCGAAGGTACTATTGGGCTCCACACTGGTGCTGTGTACTAGAAGGTATTGCTTGGGCTCCACACTGGTGCTGTGTACTAGAAGGTACTGCTTGGGCTCCACACTGGTGCTGTGTACTCGAAGGTACTATTGGGCTCCACACTGGTGCTGTGTACTCGAAGGTACTATTGGGCTCCACACTGGTGCTGTGTACTCGAAGGTACTATTGGGCTCCACACTGGTGCTGTGTACTCGAAGGTACTATTGGGCTCCACACTGGTGCTGTGTACTCGAAGGTACTATTGGGCTCCACACTGGTGCTGTGTACTCGAAGGTACTGCTTGGGCTCCACACTGGTGCTGTGTACTCGAAGGTGCTGCTTGGGCTCCACACTGGTGCTGTGTACTCGAAGGTACTGCTTGGGCTCCACACTGGTGCTGTGTACTAGAAGGTACTGCTTGGGCTCCACACTGGTGCTGTGTACTCGAAGGTACTATTGGGCTCCACACTGGTGCTGTGTACTAGAAGGTACTGCTTGGGCTCCACACTGGTGCTGTGTACTCGAAGGTACTATTGGGCTCCACACTGGTGCTGTGTACTCGAAGGTACTGCTTGGGCTCCACACTGGTGCTGTGTACTCGAAGGTACTGCTTGGGCTCCACACTGGTGCTGTGTACTCGAAGGTACTGCTAGGGCTCCACACTGGTGCTGTGTACTCGAAGGTACTGCTTGGGCTCCACACTGGTGCTGTGTACTCGATGGTACTGCTTGGGCTCCACACTGGTGCTGTGTACTCGATGGTACTGCTTGGGCTCCACACTGGTGCTGTGTACTCGATGGTACTGCTTGGGCTCCACACTGGTGCTGTGTACTCGATGGTACTGCTTGGGCTCCACACTGGTGCTGTGTACTCGAAGGTACTGCTTGGGCTCCACACTGGTGCTGTGTACTCGATGGTACTGCTTGGGCTCCATACTGGTGCTGTGTACTCGAAGGTGCTGCTTGGGCTCCATACTGGTGCTGTGTACTCGAAGGTGCTGCTTGGGCTCCACACTGGTGCTGTGTACTCGATGGTACTGCTTGGGCTCCATACTGGTGCTGTGTACTCGAAGGTGCTGCTTGGGCTCCACACTGGTGCTGTGTACTCGAAGGTGCTGCTTGGGCTCCATACTGGTGCTGTGTACTCGATGGTACTGCTTGGGCTCCACACTGGTGCTGTGTACTCGAAGGTGCTGCTTGGGCTCCACACTGGTGCTGTGTACTCGAAGGTGCTGCTTGGGCTCCATACTGGTGCTGTGTACTCGATGGTACTGCTTGGGCTCCACACTGGTGCTGTGTACTCGAAGGTGCTGCTTGGGCTCCACACTGGTGCTGTGTACTCGAAGGTGCTGCTTGGGCTCCATACTGGTGCTGTGTACTCGATGGTACTGCTTGGGCTCCACACTGGTGCTGTGTACTCGATGGTATTGCTTGGGCTCCACACTGGTGCTGTGTACTTGAAGGTATTGCTTGGGCTCCACACTGGTGCTGTGTACTCGATGGTATTGCTTGGGCTCCACACTGGTGCTGTGTACTCGATGGTATTGCTTGGGCTCCACACTGGTGCTGTGTACTTGAAGGTACTGCTTGGGCTCCACACTGGTGCTGTGTACTCGATGGTATTGCTTGGGCTCCACACTGGTGCTGTGTACTCGATGGTATTGCTTGGGCTCCACACTGGTGCTGTGTACTCGATGGTATTGCTTGGGCTCCACACTGGTGCTGTGTACTCGAAGGTGCTGCTTGGGCTCCATACTGGTGCTGTGTACTCGATGGTATTGCTTGGGCTCCACACTGGTGCTGTGTACTCGAAGGTGCTGCTTGGGCTCCACACTGGTGCTGTGTACTCGATGGTATTGCTTGGGCTCCACACTGGTGCTGTGTACTCGATGGTATTGCTTGGGCTCCACACTGGTGCTGTGTACTCGATGGTATTGCTTGGGCTCCACACTGGTGCTGTGTACTCGAAGGTACTGCTTGGGCTCCACACCGGTGCTGTGTACTCGAAGGTACTGCTTGGGCTCCACACTGGTGCTGTGTACTCGAAGGTACTGCTTGGGCTCCACACTGGTGCTGTGTACTTGAAGGTACTGCTTGGGCTCCACACTGGTGCTGTGTACTCGAAGGTACTGCTTGGGCTCCACACTGGTGCTGTGTACTTGAAGGTACTGCTTGGGCTCCACACTGGTGCTGTGTACTCGATGGTACTGCTTGGGCTCCACACTGGTGCTGTGTACTTGAAGGTACTGCTTGGGCTCCACACTGGTGCTGTGTACTCGAAGGTACTGCTTGGGCTCCACACTGGTGCTGTGTACTCGAAGGTACTGCTTGGGCTCCACACTGGTGCTGTGTACTCGAAGGTACTGCTTGGGCTCCACACTGGTGCTGTGTACTTGAAGGTACTGCTTGGGCTCCACACTGGTGCTGTGTACTCGAAGGTACTGCTTGGGCTCCACACTGGTGCTGTGTACTTGAAGGTACTGCTTGGGCTCCATACTGGTGCTGTGTACTCGAAGGTACTGCTTGGGCTCCACACTGGTGCTGTGTACTCGAAGGTACTGCTTGGGCTCCACACTGGTGCTGTGTACTCGAAGGTACTGCTTGGGCTCCACACTGGTGCTGTGTACTCGAAGGTACTGCTTGGGCTCCACACTGGTGCTGTGTACTCGAAGGTACTGCTTGGGCTCCACACTGGTACTGTGTACTCGATGGTACTGCTTGGGCTCGACACTGGTGCTGTGTACTCGAAGGTACTGCTTGGGCTCCACACTGGTGCTGTGTACTCGAAGGTACTGCTTGGGCTCCACACTGGTGCTGTGTACTCGAAGGTACTGCTTGGGCTCCACACTGGTACTGTGTACTCGATGGTACTGCTTGGGCTCCACACTGGTGCTGTGTACTCGAAGGTACTGCTTGGGCTCCACACTGGTGCTGTGTACTCGAAGGTACTGCTTGGGCTCCACACTGGTGCTGTGTACTCGAAGGTACTGCTTGGGCTCCACACTGGTGCTGTGTACTCGAAGGTACTGCTTGGGCTCCACACTGGTGCTGTGTACTCGAAGGTACTGCTTGGGCTCCACACTGGTGCTGTGTACTCGATGGTACTGCTTGGGCTCCACACTGGTGCTGTGTACTCGAAGGTACTGCTTGGGCTCCACACTGGTGCTGTGTACTCGAAGGTACTGCTTGGGCTCCACACTGGTGCTGTGTACTTGAAGGTACTGCTTGGGCTCCACACTGGTGCTGTGTACTCGAAGGTACTGCTTGGGCTCCACACTGGTGCTGTGTACTTGAAGGTACTGCTTGGGCTCCACACTGGTGCTGTGTACTTGAAGGTACTGCTTGGGCTCCACACTGGTGCTGTGTACTCGATGGTACTGCTTGGGCTCCACACTGGTGCTGTGTACTTGAAGGTACTGCTTGGGCTCCACACTGGTGCTGTGTACTCGAAGGTACTGCTTGGGCTCCACACTGGTGCTGTGTACTTGAAGGTACTGCTTGGGCTCCACACTGGTGCTGTGTACTCGAAGGTACTGCTTGGGCTCCACACTGGTGCTGTGTACTCGAAGGTACTGCTTGGGCTCCACACTGGTGCTGTGTACTCGATGGTACTGCTTGGGCTCCACACTGGTGCTGTGTACTTGAAGGTACTGCTTGGGCTCCACACTGGTGCTGTGTACTTGAAGGTACTGCTTGGGCTCCACACTGGTGCTGTGTACTTGAAGGTACTGCTTGGGCTCCACACTGGTGCTGTGTACTCGAAGGTACTGCTTGGGCTCCACACTGGTGCTGTGTACTCGAAGGTACTGCTTGGGCTCCACACTGGTGCTGTGTACTCGAAGGTACTGCTTGGGCTCCACACTGGTGCTGTGTACTTGAAGGTACTGCTTGGGCTCCACACTGGTGCTGTGTACTCGAAGGTACTGCTTGGGCTCCACACTGGTGCTGTGTACTCGATGGTACTGCTTGGGCTCCACACTGGTGCTGTGTACTCGAAGGTACTGCTTGGGCTCCACACTGGTGCTGTGTACTCGAAGGTACTGCCGACATGTATTTAAAGTCTCCTGACTTACTCTGAGATTTCTCAAGCCTACTGTGTATTTCCCTTTGGTATGACAGCTATCGTAACTACTGTAAGCAGGTTTCAATTGCTAGGAAAGGTATCGTAGCTATTACAGGGAAGTTTACCCTGCTGGGACAGGTATCGCAATCATTGCAAACAGGTGTCCCCTGCTAGGACAGGTATCGTAACTGTTACAAGCAGGTCTCCCCTGTTAGGACAGGTATCGTAGCTTTTACAAGCAGGTCTGCCCTGCTAGGACAGGTATCGTAGCTGTTACAAGCAGGTCTGCCCTGCTAGGACAAGTATCGTAGCTGTTACAAGCAGATCTCCCCTGCTAAGACAGGTATCGTAGCTGTTGAAAGCAGATCTCCCCTGCTAGGACAGGTATCGTAGCTGTTACAAGCAGATCTCCCCTGCTAAGACAGGTATCGTAGCTGTTACAAGCAGGTCTCCCCTGCTAGGACAGGTATCGTAACTGTTGCAAGCAGGTCTCCCCTGCTAAGACAGGTATCGTAGCTGTTACAAGGTCTCCCCTGCTAAGACAGGTATCGTAGCTGTTGCAAGCAGGTCTCCCCTGCTAGGACAGGTATCGTAACTGTTGCAAGCAGGTCTCCCCTGCTAGGACAGGTATCGTAGGTGTTACAAGCAGGTCTCCCCTGCTAGGACAGGTATCGTAGCTGCTACAAGCAGGTCTCCCCTGCTAGGACAGGTATCGTAACTGTTGCAAGCAGGTCTCCCCTGCTAGGACAGGTATCGTAACTGTTACAAGCAGGTCTCCCCTGCTAGGACAGGTATCGTAGCTGTTACAAGCAGGTCTCCCCTGCTAGGACAGGTATCGTAGCTGTTACAAGCAGGTCTCCCCTGCTAGGACAGGTATCGTAACTGTTGCAAGCAGGTCTCCCCTGCTAGGACAGGTATCGTAACTGTTGCAAGCAGGTCTCCCCTGCTAGGACAGGTATCGTAGCTGTTACAAGCAGGTCTCCCCTGCTAGGACAGGTATCGTAACTGTTGCAAGCAGGTCTCCCCTGCTAAGACAGGTATCGTAGCTGTTACAAGCAAGGCTTCCCTGCTGCTAGGACAGGTATCGTAGGTGTTACAAGCAGGTCTCCCCTGCTAGGACAGGTATCGTAACTGTTGCAAGCAGGTCTCCCCTGCTAGGACAGGTATCGTAACTGTTACAAGCAGGTCTCCCCTGCTAGGACAGGTATCGCAGCTGTTACAAGCAGGTCTCCCCTGCTAGGACAGGTATCGTAACTGTTACAAGCAGGTCTCCCCTGCTAGGACAGGTATCGTAACTATTACAAACAGGTCTCCCCTGCTAGGACAGGTATCGTAGCTGTTACAAGCAGGTCTCCCCTGCTAGGACAGGTATCGTAGCTGTTGCAAGCAGGTCTCCCCTGCTAGGACAGGTATCGTAACTGTTACAAACAGGTCTCCCCTGCTAGGACAGGTATCGTAGCTGTTACAAGCAGGTCTCCCCTGCTAGGACAGGTATCGTAGCTGTTGCAAGCAGGTCTCCCCTGCTAGGACAGGTGTACCAGCTATCGTCTAATTAAGTATTCACAGGTGTTGAAAGTCGCTTCTTGACTATTACGTGGCTGGCCAGGTAACGCAATTGACGCAAGCGACGTGGGTGACGCAGCGGTCACTAACCTCTACCTAAGTGACGCAGGGATAACTAATGAAAACCCTGAAGGTGCTGACGTGCGTCAATGCGTCGTATTTTGCCATCTAATGCGTCTGGATGCGTATGTTTTGCGTACTAATGCAGATGTGGGTGAGGTGGTGTGGGTGAGGTGGTGTGGGTGAAGTGGTGTGGGTGAGGTGGTGTGGGTGAGGTGGTGTGGGTGAGTTGGTGTGGGTGAAGTGGTGTGGGTGAGGTGGTGTGGGTGAAGTGGTGTGGGTGAAGTGGTGTGGGTGAGGTGGTGTGCGTGAAGTGGTGTGGGTGAGGTGGTGTGGGTGAAGTGGTGTGGGTGAGGTGGTGTGGGTGAGGTGGTGTGGGTGAGGTGGTGTGGGTGAAGTGGTGTGGGTGAGGTGGTGTGGGTGAGGTGGTGTGGGTGAGGTGGTGTGGGTGAGTTGGTGTGGGTGAGGTGGTGTGGGTGAAGTGGTGTGGGTGAGGTGGTGTGGGTGAGGTGGTGTGGGTGAAGTGGTGTGGGTGAGGTGGTGTGGGTGAGGTGGTGTGGGTGAGGTGGTGTGGGTGAGGTGGTGTGGGTGAAGTGGTGTGGGTGAGGTGGTGTGGGTGAGGTGGTGTGGGTGAAGTGGTGTGGGTGAAGTGGTGTGGGTGAGGTGGTGTGGGTGAAGTGGTGTGGGTGAGGTGGTGTGGGTGAGGTGGTGTGGGTGAAGTGGTGTGGGTGAGGTGGTGTGGGTGAGGTGGCGTGGGTAAGGTGGTGTGGGTGAGGTGGTGTGGGTGAGGTGGTGTGGGTGAGGTGGTGTGGGTGAGGTGGTGTGGGTGAGGTGGTGTGGGTGAAGTGGTGTGGGTGAGGTGGTGTGGGTGAGGTGGTGTGGGTGAGGTGGCGTGGGTGAGGCGGTGTGGGTGAGGTGGTGTGGGTGAGGTGGTGTAGGTGAGGTGGTGTGGGTGAGGTGGTGTGGGTGAGGTGGTGTGGGTGAGGTGGTGTGGGTGAGGTGGTGTGGGTGAGGTGGTGTGGGTGAAGTGGTGTGGGTGAAGTGGTGTGGGTGAGGTGGTGTGGGTGAAGTGGTGTGGGTGAGGTGGTGTGGGTGAGGTGGTGTGGGTGAAGTGGTGTGGGTGAAGTGGTGTGGGTGAGGTGGTGTGGGTGAGGTGGTGTGGGTGAGGTGGTGTGGGTGAGGTGGTGTGGGTGAAGTGGTGTGGGTTAGGTGGTGTGGGTGAGGTGGTGTGGGCGAGGCGGTGTGGGCGAGGTGGTCTTAGTTTACCTGGAGGGTATTCCGGGGATCAACGCCCCCGCGGCCCGGTCCATGACCAGGCCTCCCGGTGAATCAGGGACTGATCAACCAGACTGTTACTGCTGGCTGCACGTAGTCCAACGTACGAACCACAGCTTAGCTGATCCGGCACCGAATTTAGGTGTCTGTCCAGCTTCGTCTTGAAGACAGCCAGGGGTCTTTAAGACAGCCAGGGGTCTTGAAGACAGCCAGGGATCTTGAAGACAGCCAGGGGTCTTTAAGACAGCCAGGGGTCTTTAAGACAGCCAGGGATCTTGAAGGCAGCCAGGGGTCTTGAAGACAGCCATGAGTCTTGAAGGCAGCCAGGGGTCTTGAAGGCAGCCAGGGGTCTTGAAGGCAGCCAGGGGTCTTGAAGACAACCAGGGATCTTGAAGGCAGCCAGGGGTCTTGAAGACAACCAGGGATCTTGAAGACAGCCAGGGATCTTGAAGGCAGCCAGGGGTCTTGAAGACAGCCAGGGATCTTGAAGGCAGCCAGGGGTCTTGAAGACAGCCAGGGATCTTGAAGGCAGCCAGGGGTCTTGAAGACAACCAGGGATCTTGAAGACAGCCAGGGATCTTGAAGGCAGCCAGGGGTCTTGAAGACAGCCAGGGATCTTGAAGGGAGCCAGGGGTCTTGAAGACAACCAGGGGTCTTGAAGACAGCCAGGGATCTTGAAGGCAGCCAGGGGTCTTGAAGACAACCAGGGATCTTGTAGACAGCCAGGGATCTTGAAGACAGCCAGGGGTCTTGAAGACAACCAGGGATCTTGAAGACAGCCAGGGATCTTGAAGACAGCCAGGGATCTTGAAGGCAGCCAGGGGTCTTGAAGACAACCAGGGGTCTTGAAGACAGCCAGGGATCTTGAAGGCAGCCAGGGGTCTTGAAGACAGCCAGGGATCTTGAAGGCAGCCAGGGGTCTTGAAGACAACCAGGGATCTTGAAGACAGCCAGGAGTCTTGAAGACAGCCAGGGGTCTTGAAGACAGCCAAGGGTCTTGAAGACAGCCAGGGGTCTTGAAGACAACCAGGGATCTTGGAGACAACCAGGGGTCTTGAAGACAGCCAGGAGTCTTGAAGACAGCTAGGAGTCTTGAAGGCAGCCAGGAGTCTTGAAGACAGCCAGGGGTCTTGAAGACAGCCAGGGGTCTTGAAGGCAGCCAGGGGTCTTGAAGACAACCAGGGATCTTGAAGACAACCAGGGGTCTTGAAGACAGCCAGGGGTCTTGAAGACAGCCAGGGGTCTTGAAGACAGCCAGAGGTCTTGAAGGCAGCCAGGAGTCTTGAAGGCAGCCAGGAGTCTTGAAGACAGCCAGGAGTCTTGAAGGCAGCCAGGGGTCTTGAAGACTGCCAGGGGTCTTGAAGACAGCCAGAGGTCTTGAAGGCAGCCAGGAGTCTTGAAGGCAGCCAGGAGTCTTGAAGGCAGCCAGGAGTCTTGAAGACAGCCAGGAGTCTTGAAGGCAGCCAGGGGTCTTGAAGACAGCCAGGAGTCTTGAAGGCAGCCAGGGGTCTTGAAGACTGCCAGGGGTCTTGAAGACTGCCAGGGGTCTTGAAGGCAGCCAGGAGTCTTGAAGGCAGCCAGGGGTCTTGAAGGCAGCCAGGGGTCTTGAAGGCAGCCAGGGGTCTTGAAGGCAGCCAGGGGTCTTGAAGACTGCCAAGGATCTTGAAGGCAGCCAGGAGTCTTGAAGGCAGCCAGGAGTCTTGAAGGCAGCCAGGGGTCTTGAAGGCAGCCAGGGGTCTATTGGTAATTCCCCATATGGCTGGTGGGAGGCTGTTGAACAGTCTTGGGACCCAAACACTTATTGTGTTTTCCCTTAGTGTACCAATAGCGCCTCTACTTTGCATTGGGGGTATGTTGCATTACCTGTCGAATCTTTTACTTTCGTAGGGAGTGATTTCTGTGTTCAGAGTCAGGACATTCCTTTTAGGATTTTCCAAGTGTAGATTATAATACACCTCTCTCGCCTTCGCTCCAGTGAGTACAAGTCAAGTGCTTCCAAGCGTTCCCAGTAGTTCATGTGTTTGATAGAACTTATACGTGCAGTAAAGGCTCTCTGTACACTCTCTTTGAATGGAGATGTTAATGTACAGCAGTATTCCAGCCTAGAGAGAACAAGTGATTTGAAAAGGATCATCATTGGCTTGGCATCTCTCGTTTTGAACGTTCTCATTATCCATCCTATCATTTTCTTTGCACTTGCGATCGTGGCACTGTTGTGATCCTTGAAAGTGAGATCCTCAGACATTACTACTCCCAGGTCCCTTACATTATTTTTCCGCTCTATTGTATGGCCGGAGTCAGTAGTATACTCTGTTCTAGTTATTATCTCCTCCAGTTTTCCATAACGGAGTAGTTGGAATTTGTCCTCATTGAACATCATATTGTTTACCGTTGCCCACTGGAAAACTTTGTTTATATCTTCTTGGAGGTTAACCGCGTCCTCAGCAGATGACAGCCTCATGCAGATCCTAGTATCATCCGCAAAGGATGATACGGTGCTGTGATGTATATCTCTGTTTATGTCTGATATGAGGATAAGGAATAAGATGGGGGCGAGTACTGTGCCTTGTGGAACAGAGCTCTTCACTATGGCAGCCTCCGATTTAACTCTGTTGACCACTACTCTTTGTGTTCGATTTGTTAGGAAGTTGAAGATCCATCTCCCCACTTTCCCAGTTATTCCTTTAGCACGTATTTTATGGGCTATTACGCCATGATCGCATTTGTCAAAAGCTTTTGCAAAGTCTGTGTATATTACATCTGCATTCTGATTTTCTTCCAGTGCATCCAGGAGCTTAGACATGGCTGGAATTTCACCCATATCCAAGCTCCTCCTCCATAGTGTACTTAGGGCACGCGAGAGGGGCTTCTTGCAGTTCTTAATGAACACAGAGTTCCACGAGTCTGGGCCCGGGGCTGAGTGCATGCCCCAGGCGTGGGTGAGGTGGTGTGGGCGGGGTGGTGTGGGTGAGGTGGTGTGGGCGGGGTGGTGTGGGTGAGGTGGTGTGGGTGAGGTGGTGTGGGTGGGAAGTGTAAATGGGAGAGGTGTGAATGGGGTATTGAATGTACCACACATACCTGACACAGTGATCTAGTCAATATATATATATATATATATATATATATATATATATATATATATATATATATATATATATATATATATATATATATATATACAACCAATAACAAGTGGTTGTTAATTAATTAACAAAGTGCAGCTAGCCAGGGCTCCAACCCGCGTTGTTTTAGCTCGCCTGGTGCTAGAGTCATACACATATTTAAGACTAGGTATGACTGAGCTCAGAATATATTACTCCCAAATTTGTAATTTTTAATAAACATTGAAGCATAGTTATAGAATTATTATTATTATTATTATTATTATTATTATTTTTACTATTATCCACCTCCTCGGATCAAGAGCCCTTCAACAGCACTAAGGCGTCACCTAGATGAGTTACGCAGGTGAACAAGCAGGTGTCCAGTCCCCTCAACAGGTGTGCACACAGGTGTACACACAGGTGTACACGGCTTTGTTAGCGTGTGCGTGTAGATTCTCACAACGATAAGACAATACATTAATCATACCAATACCAGAGTGTATATTTCTGTATATATCTGAGTATATTAATATATATATATATATATATATATATATATATATATATATATATATATATATATATATATATATATATATATATATATATATATATATATATATATATGCAAAACAGCAACGGGGGGAGTTCAATAATAGCTCTAGGCCTTTCCTGTCGCAATACATCATCAGGAGCTTGCAATGTTGCCTAAAAGAGGAGGTCGAGGCAGATACGATCACACGGAGGTTATCACAAGCGGCTTAATCAAACTCGATTCCTTTATAACAGAAGACACTGTACATAATCTGAAGCCGGATTCCTGTCTGTACTCTCTGGACTACAGTAAATTCAGTTCTATATTGATGGACTGAGGTGCTGCTGCTCCCGCTTGCTTTATGTTAAACCAGCGTTTACCTAAGAGCCAGGTCGGGAGGTCACCTTTTGAAAACAGGATTGTTTCCCCTAACACTTCTTGCCCTAGACCCGTTTTCTTTTATATGATAAAATGGGAAAATTCTTTGTTAAATGCCACATACTTTTGTGATCAAAATATTAGACTTTTATAGTATATATTCTGGAGTCAGACGGTATATTTGTAATTGTTAGGTCACTAATATTGTGGTTGTTAGGTTATTACTAAATATTTAGTGCTGATGGCCTTCGTATAGGCTTTGTTTTGATATGCTGTAAGATGCTGTTTGCTTTCCCTGGCACTTGGCACCCTTCTCCGAGCCGAGTGCCATTATCCTGGGGAGAGATATTCACATGAACTGGCTTTCTTGGACTTCCTACTCATTTCTGGAACACTGTGAGCTTCTGATGATGTGCTGATTACAACATGAAAGGCCTAGAGGTATCATTCAACCCCTCTCTGTGGTTATTTAACTTTCACATGTGTGAGCCCTACGAGTTTAGAGCGCCCCTGGGGGAGCGGTAAGGGGGTGAGAATTCAGGAACGCTCCAGATTCAGGAATGGTTTAGTGGAGTGGTTCATGTATGTTGTAGTTGACGTTACGCTTGTGTGACCTCGGCCACCTGGCGGCCCTGACGAACACCTCCAGCAGACAACACTGTGTCTGCTGAGGCTGTTGACTCAGTCAATTATAACTTGGCACTGCTGGAGGGGTGAGGGAGGGAGGGAGTTAGAAATGTAGGGAGGTATATAGGAAGGGAACGATATATACCTTTCAGTGTATATATACCGAGACATATGCACCTCTCGGTGTATGTACATTGAAAAAATGAGAGACACACCTCTCAGTATTTACACAGACACACATCTCAGTGTATATACACTGAGAGTCACACAAGAAACTGGTTGATAAGTTAGAGGAGCTGGCAGGAATAGCAGGGAGAGTACTGCAATGGAACAGGGAATACCTAACAGGAATGTAAGAACGAGTGATGGTACGTGAGAAGGTGTCAGAGTGGGTGAATTTGTCGAGTGAGGTTCCACAAGGGTCAGACCAAGAGCCGGTGCTGTTTCTGGAATGTGTGAATGACATGAGGGAAGGGATATTTTCAGAGGTGTCCCTGTTTTTAGACGATGTGAATTTAATGAGAATACAGGTGGACGAGGACCAGGTAAGCCTATAAGACGTGGACAGGTTCTACAAGACTGGTCCGACAAATAGCTACTGGAGTTTAATCCCAGAGTACTGGCTAGGAGGTCAAAGACTACAAAACTCACTCAAGAAAAAGGATCTTGGGGTGAGTATAACACCGAGCACATCTCCTGAGGCGCACATCAACCAGATAACTGCTGCAACATATGGGCGCCTAGCAAACCTGAGAATAGCGTTCCGATACCTCAGTAAGGAATCGTTCAAGACTCTATACACCGTGTACATCAGGCCCATACTGGAGTATGCAGCACCTGTTTGGAACCCACATCTGGTCAAGCACGTCAAGAAATTAGAGAAAGTGCAAAGGTTTGCAACAAGGTTAGTTCCCGAGCTAAGGGGAATGTCCTACGAAGAAAAGTTAAGGGAAATCGGCCTGACGACACTGGTGGACAGGAGGGTTAGGGGAGACTTGATAACGACATATAAAATACTGAGAGGAATTGACAGGGTAGATAGGGATGTGACAAAACAACAAGGGGACACAGCAACAAAGCTACACAGCAACAAGGGGACACAGGAACAAAGGGGCACAGCAACAAAGGGTCACAGCAACAAGGGAACACAACAACAAGGGAACACAGCAACAAGGGGACACAGCAACGAGGGGACACAGCAACAAAGGGACACAGCAACAAGGGGACACAGCAACAAGGGAACACAGTAACAATGGGACACAGCAACAAGGGGGACACAGCAACAAGGTGACACAGCAACGAGGGGACACAGCAACAAGGGGACACAGCAACAAGGGGACACAGCAACAAGGGGACACAGCAACAAGGGGACACAGCAACAAGGGGACACAGTAACAAGGGGACACAGTAACAAAGGGACACAGCAACAAGGGGACACCGTAACAAGGGGACACAGCAACAAGGGGACACAGCAACAAGGGGACACAGCAACAAGGGGACACAGCAACAAGGGGACACAGCAACAAGGGGACACAGCAACAAGGGGACACGGCAACAAGGGGACACAGCAACAAGGGGACACAACAACAAGGTGACACAACAACAAGGGGACACAGCAACAAGGGGACACAGCAACAAGGGGACACAGCAACAAGGGGACACAGCAACAAGGGGACACAGCAACAAGGGGACACAGCAACAAGGGGACACAACAACAAGGGGTCACAACAACAAGGGGACACAGCAACAAGGGGACACAGCAACAAGGGGACACAACAACAAGGGGACACAGCAACAAGGGGACACAACAACAAGGGGACACAGCAACAAGGGGACACAACAACAAGGGGTCACAACAACAAGGGGACACAGCAACAAGGGGACACAGCAACAAGGGGACACAACAACAAGGGGACACACCATGGAAGCTAAAAACTTAGATGAGTCACACGGATGTTATGAAATATTTATTCAGCCACAGAGTTGTCAGGAAGTTGAACAATCTGGAGTGGAACAGTGAAGGATGAGTGAGGATGTTACAGTACTGGAGGTGGGAAGTACAGTACCTGTACTCTGAAGGATGAGTGAGGATGTTACAGTACTGGAGGTGGGCAGTACAGTACCTGTACTCTGAAGGATGAGTGAGGATGTTACAGTACTGGAGGTGGGCAGTACAGTGCCTGTACTCTGAAGGATGAGTGAGGATGTTACAGTACTGGAGGTGGGAAGTACAGTGCCTGTACTCTGAAGGATGAGTGAGGATGTTACAGTGCTGGAGGTGGGAAGTACAGTACCTGTACTCTGAAGGATGAGTGAGGATGTTACAGTACTGGAGGTGGGAAGTACAGTGCCTGTACTCTGAAGGATGAGTGAGGATGTTACAGTACTGGAGGTGGGCAGTACAGTGCCTGTACTCTTAAGGATGAGTGAGGATGTTACAGTACTGGACGTGGGCAGTACAGTGCCTGTACTCTGAAGGATGAGTGAGGATGTTATAGTACTGGAGGTGGGAAGTACAGTACCTGTACTCTGAAGGATGAGTGAGGATGTTACAGTACTGGAGGTGGGCAGTACAGTGTCTGTACTCTGAAGGATGAGTGAGGATGTTACAGTACTGGAGGTGGGCAGTACAGTGCCTGTATTCTGAAGGATGAGTGAGGATCCTACAGTACTGGAGGTGGGGAGTACAGTGCCTGTACTCTGAAGGATGAGTGAGGATGTTACAGTACTGGAGGTGGGAAGTACTGTGCATGTACTCTGAAGGATGAGTGAGGATGTTACAGTCCTGGAGGTGGGAAGTATAGTACCTGTACTCTGAAGGATGAGTGAGGATGTTACAGTACTGGAGGTGGGAAGTACAGTACCTGTACTCTGAAGGATGAGTGAGGATGTTACAGTACTGGAGGTGGGCAGTACAGTACCTGTACTCTGAAGGATGAGTGAGGATGTTACAGTACTGGAGGTGGGAAGTACAGTGTCTGTACTCTGAAGGATGAGTGAGGATGTTACAGTACTGGAGGTGGGAAGTACAGTACCTGTACTCTGAAGGATGAGTGAGGATGTTACAGTACTGGAGGTGGGCAGTACAGTGCCTGTACTCTGAAGGATGAGTGAGGATGTTACAGTACTGGAGGTGGGGAGTACAGTACCTGTACTCTGAAGGATGAGTGAGGATGTTACAGTACTGGAGGTGGGCAGTACAGTACCTGTACTCTGAAGGATGAGTGAGGATGTTACAGTACTGGAGGTGGGAAGTACAGTGTCTGTACTCTGAAGGATGAGTGAGGATGTTACAGTACTGGAAGTGGGGAGTACAGAGCCTGTACTCTGAAGGATGAGTGAGGATGTTACAGTACTGGAGGTGGGCAGTACAGTACCTGTACTCTGAAGGATGAGTGAGGATGTTACAGTACTGGAGGTGGGAAGTACAGTACCTGTACTCTGAAGGATGAGTGAGGATGTTACAGTACTGGAGGTGGGCAGTACAGTGCCTGTACTCTGAAGGATGAGTGAGGATGTTACAGTACTGGAGGTGGGCAGTACAGTGACTGTACTCTGAAGGATGAGTGAGGATGTTACAGTACTGGAGGTGGGGAGTACAGTGCCTGTACTCTGAAGGATGAGTGAGGATGTTACAGTACTGGAGGTGGGAAGTACAGTGCCTGTACTCTGAAGGATGAGTGAGGATGTTACAGTACTGGAGGTGGGGAGTACAGTACCTGTACTCTGAAGGATGAGTGAGGATGTTACAGTACTGGAGGTGGGCAGTACAGTACCTGTACTCTGAA
>NC_091384.1:3465523-3468023 GCF_038502225.1 Cherax quadricarinatus | reverse complement strand
TGGAGAGGTGACGAGTTAGACACATGTACAACACTTGGGTAAATTTATTGTGGACATGTTTCTTCCACTCAGTGACTTCATCAGTCCTATACAGAAAATTATGGTTGGATGAGCTTGATGGAATCAGTCCCTCAGTCTTAAGAAGATTGAAGTAATCAGTCCCTCAGTCTGGAGTCGATGTAATCAGTCCCTCACTCTGGTGTCGATGTAATCAGTCCCTCACTCTGGTGTCGATGTAATCAGTCCCTCACTCTGGAGTCGATGTAATCAGTCCTTCACTCTGGTGTCGATGTAATCAGTCCTTCACTCTGGTGTCGATGTAATCAGTCCCTCACTCTGGAGTCGATGTAATCAGTCCCTCACTCTGGTGTCGATGTAATCAGTCCCTCACTCTGGAGTCGATGTAATCAGTCCTTCACTCTGGTGTCGATGTAATCAGTCCTTCACTCTGGAGTCGATGTAATCAGTCCTTCACTCTGGTGTCGATGTAATCAGTCCCTCACTCTGGAGTCGATATAATCAGTCCCTCACTCTGGAGTCGATATAATCAGTCCCTCACTCTGGAGTCGATATAATCAGTCCCTCACTCTGGAGTCGATATAATCAGTCCCTCACTCTGGAGTCGATATAATCAGTCCCTCACTCTGGAGTCGATATAATCAGTCCCTCACTCTGGAGTCGATGTAATCAGTCCTTCACTCTGGAGTCGATGTAATCAGTCCCTCACTCTGGAGTCGATGTAATCAGTCCCTCACTCTGGAGTCGATATAATCATCCCAAGAATCTTGGTAAAATTTCAGCATATACACGAAGCAGTGCCTAATATACTGCAGAGAAGTGAGGTGAAGCAGTTGTAGGCGGCATCACCTTGGACAAATCCACAGGTGGAAGTAGGTCATGACTGTAGGTTAGAGAAGAATTCCCTATATCAAGATCCCAATTTATTCCTATAATTTTTCACCATTCTTTGTTTTGGACTAAGCCACTGTGTGGGCGAAACGTCTCTACAATAAAGAAACCCAAGTGTTGCACATGTGTCTTAATCTTCAGCCATAGTGGAGCGAGAGGGAAGGTCACACACCAACACTAAGTAAAACAGCTCTGGATATTCCATATAAAAGTTAGGCGGAACACGGGCGAGAGGTGAACCCATGACAATACTGTAACTTTGAGAATATAAGTTACCTTGAAAGGGAAAAACAGGAAAATCAACACAAAGGCGAATATGATCAAGGAATAAATGAGTGGGCAGAGGAAGACGAAGAAACACTTCTCTGACCTTCACTCTGAGAAAAGTCTAACCATCAAGAAGGACATTAGAGGAGAGGAACATAGCATCAAGATTAGCATCTTACTGGTCAGATGCTGCACAACACGTCCCACAAAGAAGTGATCAAGCAATTGTAAACAAATGACGCGTTGTTAGCGCACTGGCCTGGTCTTCTAGCACTCACTAAGCATGAGTTCAACCCCTCCCCAACGGGTTCCTCTACAGTGACGTAAAGTAACAGAAGAAGAACAGAGAAGAAGAACGAGAGAACAACTGCAGGACGATAACGAGACGTAGAAAGATGTCGGGTTTATGAACTATAGAAAGAAGGAAGAAATAAGGAAGAGAGAGAGAAAGTTTATATTCTGTCTCCCTTCCCTTCTGGGTTGTGTGTGACTAGTTACTTGTTTCCAGATATTGTTATAAGTGTCTTTCTAACGTGTGTGTGTGTGTGGTGGTGGTGGTAGTGGTGGTAGTAGTGGTGGTAGTAGTGGTGGCAGTGGTGGTAGTAGTGGTGATAGTAGTGGTGGTAGTAGTGGTGGCAGTAGTGGTGGTAGTAGTGGTGGTAGTAGTGGTGGTAGTGGTGGTAGTAGTGGTGGTAGTAGTGGTGGCAGTGGTGGTAGTAGTGGTGGTAGTAGTGGTGGTAGTAGTAGTGGTAGTAGTGGTGGTAGTAGTGGTGGTAGTAGTGGTGGTAGTAGTGGTGGTAGTAGTGGTGGTAGTAGTGGTGGTAGTGGTCGTAGTAGTGGTGGTAGTAGTGGTGGCAGTGGTGGTGGCAGTGGTGGTAGTCGTGGTGGTAGTAGTGGTGGTAGTAGTGGTGGTAGTAGTGGTGGTAGTGGTAGTAGTAGTGGTGATAGTAGTGGTGGTAGTAGTGGTGGTAGTAGTGGTAGTAGTGGTGGTAGTAGTGGTGGCAGTGGTGGTAGTAGTGGTGATAGTAGTGGTGGTAGTAGTGGTGGCAGTGGTGGTGGCAGTGGTGGTAGTCGTGGTGGTAGTAGTGGTGGTAGTAGTGGTGGTAGTAGTGGTGGTTGTAGTGGTGGTGGTAGTGGTGGTAGTAGTGGTGGTAGTAGTGGTGGTAGTAGTGGTGGTAGTGGTGGTAGTAGTGGTGATAGTAGTGGTGGTAGTAGTGGTGGTAGTAGTGGTAGTACTGGTGGTAGTAGTGGTGATAGTAGTGGTGGCAGTGGTGGTAGTAGTGGTGATAGTAGTGGTGGTAGTAGTGGTGGCAGTGGTGGTGGC
>NC_091384.1:3445523-3460523 GCF_038502225.1 Cherax quadricarinatus | reverse complement strand
ACTGTTGCTGTTGTTGAGGCTGTTGTTACTGTTGCTGTTGTTGAGGCTGTTGTTACTGTTGCTGTTGTTGAGGCTGTTGTTACTGCTGCTGTTGTTGAGGCTGTTGTTACTGTTGCTGTTGTTGAGGCTGTTGTTACTGTTGCTGTTGTTGAGGCTGTTGTTACTGTTGCTCTTGTTGAGGCTGTTGTTACTGTTGCTGTTGTTGAGGCTGTTGTTACTGTTGCTGTTGTTGAGGCTGTTGTTACTGTTGCTGTTGTTGAGGCTGTTGTTACTGTTGCTGTTGTTGAGGCTGTTGTTACTGTTGCTGTTGTTGAGGCTGTTGTTACTGTTGCTGTTGTTGAGGCTGTTGTTACTGTTGCTGTTGTTGAGGCTGTTGTTACTGTTGCTGTTGTTGAGGCTGTTGTAACTGTTGCTGTTGTTGAGGCTGTTGTTACTGTTGCTGTTGTTGAGGCTGTTGTTACTGTTGCTGTTGTTGAGGCTGTTGTTACTGTTGCTGTTCTTGAGGCTGTTGTAACTGTTGCTGTTGTTGAGGCTGTTACTGTTGCTGTTGTTGAGGCTGTTGTTGCTGTTGCTGTTGTTGAGGCTGTTGTTACTGTTGCTGTTGTTACTGTTGCTGTTGTTACTGTTGCTGTTGTTGAGGCTGTTGTTACTGTTGCTGTTGTTGAGGCTGTTGTTACTCTTGCTGTTGTTGAGGCTGTTGTTACTGTTGCTGTTGTTGAGGCTGTTGTTACTGCTGCTGTTGTTGAGGCTGTTGTTACTGTTGCTGTTGTTGAGGCTGTTGTTACTGCTGCTGTTGTTGAGGCTGTTGTTACCGTTGCTGTTGTTGAGGCTGTTGTTACTGTTGCTGTTGTTGAGGCTGTTGTTACTGTTGCTGTTGTTGAGGCTGTTGTTACTGTTGCTGTTGATGAGGCTGTTGTTACTGTTGCTGTTGTTGAGGCTGTTGTTACTGTTGCTGTTGTTGAGGCTGTTGTTACTGTTGCTGTTGTTGAGGCTGTTGTTACTGCTGTTGTTGAGGCTGTTGTTACTGCTGCTGTTGTTGAGGCTGTTGTTACTGTTGCTGTTGTTGAGGCTGTTGTTATTGTTGCTGTTGTTGAGGCTGTTGTTACTGTTGCTGTTGTTGAGGCTGTTGTTACTGTTGCTGTTGTTGAGGCTGTTGTTACTGTTGCTGTTGTTGAGGCTGTTGTTACTGTTGCTGTTGTTGAGGCTGTTGTTACTGTTGCTGTTGTTGAGGCTGTTGTTACTGTTGCTGTTGTTGAGGCTGTTGTTACTGCTGCTGTTGTTGAGGCTGTTGTTACCGTTGCTGTTGTTAAGGCTGTTGTTACTGTTGCTGTTGTTGAGGCTGTTGTTACTGTTGCTGTTGTTGAGGCTGTTGTTACTGTTGCTGTTGTTGAGGCTGTTGTTACTGTTGCTGTTGTTGAGGCTGTTGTTACTGTTGCTGTTGTTGAGGCTGTTGTTAATGTTGCTGTTGTTACTGTTGCTGTTGTTACTGTTGCTGCTGTTACTGTTGCTGTTGTTACTGTTGCTGTTGTTGAGGCTGTTGTTACTGTTGCTGTTGTTGAGGCTGTTGTTACTGCTGCTGTTGTTGAGGCTGTTGTTACCGTTGCTGTTGTTGAGGCTGTTGTTACTGTTGTTGTTGAGGCTGTTGTTACTGTTGCTGTTGTTGAGGCTGTTGTTAGTGTTGCTGTTGTTACTGTTGCTGTTGTTGAGGCTGTTGTTACTGTTGCTGTTGTTGAGGCTGTTACTGTTGCTGTTGTTGAGGCTGTTGTTACTGCTGCTGTTGTTGAGGCTGTTGTTACTGCTGCTGTTGTTGAGGCTGTTGTTACTGTTGCTGTTGTTGAGGCTGTTGTTACTGTTGCTGTTGTTGAGGCTGTTGTTACTGTTGATGTTGTTGAGGCTGTTGTTACTGTTGCTGTTGTTGAGGCTGTTGTTACTGTTGCTGTTGTTGAGGCTGTTGTTACTGTTGCTGTTGTTGAGGCTGTTGTTACTGCTGTTGTTGTTGAGGCTGTTGTTACTGTTGCTGTTGTTGAGGCTGTTGTTACTGTTGCTGTTGTTGAGGCTGTTGTTACTGTTGCTGTTGTTGAGGCTGTTGTTACTGTTGCTGTTGTTGAGGCTGTTGTTACTGTTGCTGTTGTTGAGGCTGTTGTTACTGTTGCTGTTGTTGAGGCTGTTGTAACTGTTGCTGTTGTTGAGGCTGTTGTTACTGTTGCTGTTGTTGAGGCTGTTGTTACTGTTGCTGTTGTTGAGGCTGTTGTTACTGTTGCTGTTCTTGAGGCTGTTGTAACTGTTGCTGTTGTTGAGGCTGTTACTGTTGCTGTTGTTGAGGCTGTTGTTGCTGTTGCTGTTGTTGAGGCTGTTGTTACTGTTGCTGTTGTTACTGTTGCTGTTGTTACTGTTGCTGTTGTTGAGGCTGTTGTTACTGTTGCTGTTGTTGAGGCTGTTGTTACTCTTGCTGTTGTTGAGGCTGTTGTTACTGTTGCTGTTGTTGAGGCTGTTGTTACTGCTGCTGTTGTTGAGGCTGTTGTTACTGTTGCTGTTGTTGAGGCTGTTGTTACTGCTGCTGTTGTTGAGGCTGTTGTTACCGTTGCTGTTGTTGAGGCTGTTGTTACTGTTGCTGTTGTTGAGGCTGTTGTTACTGTTGCTGTTGTTGAGGCTGTTGTTACTGTTGCTGTTGATGAGGCTGTTGTTACTGTTGCTGTTGTTGAGGCTGTTGTTACTGTTGCTGTTGTTGAGGCTGTTGTTACTGTTGCTGTTGTTGAGGCTGTTGTTACTGCTGTTGTTGAGGCTGTTGTTACTGCTGCTGTTGTTGAGGCTGTTGTTACTGTTGCTGTTGTTGAGGCTGTTGTTATTGTTGCTGTTGTTGAGGCTGTTGTTACTGTTGCTGTTGTTGAGGCTGTTGTTACTGTTGCTGTTGTTGAGGCTGTTGTTACTGTTGCTGTTGTTGAGGCTGTTGTTACTGTTGCTGTTGTTGAGGCTGTTGTTACTGTTGCTGTTGTTGAGGCTGTTGTTACTGTTGCTGTTGTTGAGGCTGTTGTTACTGCTGCTGTTGTTGAGGCTGTTGTTACCGTTGCTGTTGTTAAGGCTGTTGTTACTGTTGCTGTTGTTGAGGCTGTTGTTACTGTTGCTGTTGTTGAGGCTGTTGTTACTGTTGCTGTTGTTGAGGCTGTTGTTACTGTTGCTGTTGTTGAGGCTGTTGTTACTGTTGCTGTTGTTGAGGCTGTTGTTAATGTTGCTGTTGTTACTGTTGCTGTTGTTACTGTTGCTGCTGTTACTGTTGCTGTTGTTACTGTTGCTGTTGTTGAGGCTGTTGTTACTGTTGCTGTTGTTGAGGCTGTTGTTACTGCTGCTGTTGTTGAGGCTGTTGTTACCGTTGCTGTTGTTGAGGCTGTTGTTACTGTTGTTGTTGAGGCTGTTGTTACTGTTGCTGTTGTTGAGGCTGTTGTTAGTGTTGCTGTTGTTACTGTTGCTGTTGTTGAGGCTGTTGTTACTGTTGCTGTTGTTGAGGCTGTTACTGTTGCTGTTGTTGAGGCTGTTGTTACTGCTGCTGTTGTTGAGGCTGTTGTTACTGCTGCTGTTGTTGAGGCTGTTGTTACTGTTGCTGTTGTTGAGGCTGTTGTTACTGTTGCTGTTGTTGAGGCTGTTGTTACTGTTGATGTTGTTGAGGCTGTTGTTACTGTTGCTGTTGTTGAGGCTGTTGTTACTGTTGCTGTTGTTGAGGCTGTTGTTACTGTTGCTGTTGTTGAGGCTGTTGTTACTGCTGCTGTTGTTGAGGCTGTTGTTACTGTTGCTGTTGTTGAGGCTGTTGTTACTGTTGCTGTTGTTGAGGCTGTTGTTACTGTTGCTGTTGTTGAGGCTGTTGTTACTGTTGCTGTTGTTGAGGCTGTTGTTACTGTTGCTGTTGTTAAGGCTGTTGTTACTGTTGCTGTTGTTGAGGCTGTTGTTACTGTTGCTGTTGTTGAGGCTGTTGTTACTGCTGCTGTTGTTGAGGCTCATGTTACTGTTGCTGTTGTTGAGGCTGTTGTTACTGTTGCTGTTGTTGAGGCTGTTGTTACTGTTGCTGTTGTTGAGGCTGTTGTAACTGTTGCTGTTGTTGAGGCTGTTGTTACTGTTGCTGTTGTTGAGGCTGTTGTTACTGTTGCTGTTGTTGAGGCTGTTGTTACTGTTGCTGTTCTTGAGGCTGTTGTAACTGTTGCTGTTGTTGAGGCTGTTACTGTTGCTGTTGTTGAGGCTGTTGTTGCTGTTGCTGTTGTTGAGGCTGTTGTTACTGTTGCTGTTGTTACTGTTGCTGTTGTTACTGTTGCTGTTGTTGAGGCTGTTGTTACTGTTGCTGTTGTTGAGGCTGTTGTTACTCTTGCTGTTGTTGAGGCTGTTGTTACTGTTGCTGTTGTTGAGGCTGTTGTTACTGCTGTTGTTGTTGAGGCTGTTGTTACTGTTGCTGTTGTTGAGGCTGTTGTTACTGTTGTTGTTGTTGAGGCTGTTGTTACTGTTGCTGTTGTTACTGTTGCTGCTGTTGAGGCTGTTGTTACTGTTGCTGTTGTTACTGTTGCTGTTGTTACTGTTGCTGTTGTTGAGGCTGTTGTTACTGTTGCTGTTGTTACTGTTGTTACTGTTGCTGTTGTTACTGTTGCTGTTGTTGAGGCTGTTGTTACTGTTGCTGTTGTTGCGGCTGTTGTTGAGGCTGTTGTTACTGTTGCTGTTTTTGAGGCTGTTGTTACTGTTGCTGTTGTTGAGGCTGTTGTTACTGTTGCTGTTGTTGAGGCTGTTGTTACTGTTGCTGTTGTTGAGGCTGTTGTTACAGTTGCTGTTGTTGAGGCTGTTGTTACTGCTGTTGTTGAGGCTTTTGTTACTGTTGCTTTTGTTGAGGCTGTTGTTACTGTTGTTGTTGAGGCTGTTGTTACTGTTGTTGTTGCTGTTGTTGAGGCTGTTGTTACTGTTGTTGAAGGTGATGGTGGAAGTGGGAAAATGGATGGAGGAATTGGATGAAATTGGAGAGTGGATGGAGGAATTTGCAATTATCTTCCGTGTATGGATTATCTCTCCATGGGAGGGAAGGAGGGAGAGAGGGAGGGAAGGTAGGTAAGGTAGGTAAGGTAGGTAAGGTAGGGAAGGTAGGGAAGGTAGGTAAGGTAGGGAAGGTAGGGAAGGTAGGTAAGGTAGGTAAGGTAGGTAAGGTAGGGAAGGTAGGGAAGGTAGGTAAGGTAGGTAAGGTAGGGAAGGTAGGGAAGGTAGGTAAGGTAGGGAAGGTAGGGAAGGTAGGTAAGGTAGGGAAGGTAGGGAAGGTAGGGAAGGTAGGTAAGGTAGGTAAGGTAGGGAAGGTAGGGAAGGTAGGGAACGTAGGGAAGGTAGGGAAAGTAGGGGAGGTAGGGAAGGGAGGGAAGGTAGGGAAGGTAGGGAAGGTAGGGAAGGTAGGGAAGGTAGGGAAGGTAGGGAAGGCAGGGAAGGTAGGGAAGGTAGGGAAGGTAGGGAACGTAGGGAAGGTAGGGAACGTAGGGGAGGTAGGGAAGGGAGGGAAGGTAGGGAAGGTAGGGAAGGTAGGGAAGGCAGGGAAGGTAGGGAAGGTAGGGAAGGTAGGGAAGGCAGGGAAGGGAGGGAAGGTAGGGAAGGTAGGGAAGGCAGGGAAGGGAGGGAAGGTAGGGAAGGTAGGGAACGTAGGGAAGGTAGGGAAAGTAGGGGAGGTAGGGAAGGTAGGGAAGGTAGGGAAGGTAGGGAAGGGAGGGAAGGTAGGGAAGGTAGGGAAGGTAGGGAAGGCAGGGAAGGGAGGGAAGGTAGGGAAGGTAGGGAACGTAGGGAAGGTAGGGAAAGTAGGGGAGGTAGGGAAGGTAGGGAAGGTAGGGAAGGTAGGGAAGGGAGGGAAGGTAGGGAAGGTAGGGAAGGTAGGGAAGGCAGGGAAGGGAGGGAAGGTAGGGAAGGTAGGGAACGTAGGGAAGGTAGGGAAAGTAGGGGAGGTAGGGAAGGTAGGGAAGGTAGGGAAGGGAGGGAAGATAGGGAAGGTAGGGAACGTAGGGAAGGTAGGGAAAGTAGGGGAGGTAGGGAAGGTAGGGAAGGTAGGGAAGGGAGGGAAGGTAGGGAAGGTAGGGAAGGTAGGGAAGGTAGGGAAGGTAGGGAACGTAGGGAAGGTAGGGAAAGTAGGGGAGGTAGGGAAGGTAGGGAAGGTAGGGAAGGGAGGGAAGGTAGGGAAGGTAGGGAAGGTAGGGAAGGGAGGGAAGGTAGGGAAGGTAGGGAAGGTAGGGAAGGTAGGGAAGGTAGGTAAGGTAGGGAAGGTAGGGAACGTAGGGAAGGTAGGGAAAGTAGGGGAGGTAGGGAAGGTAGGGAAGGTAGGGAAGGGAGGGAAGGTAGGGAAGGTAGGGAAGGTAGGGAAGGTAGGGAACGTCGGGAAGGTAGGGAAGGTAGGGAAGGTAGGGAACGTAGGGAAGGTAGGAAAGGTAGGGAAGGTAGGGAAGGTAGGGAGTGGGGTGGGTAAGGTGGGAGTGGGTGGGTAGGGTAGGGTGGGTGGGGAGTGGGTGGGTGGGGTGGGGAGGTGGGTGGGTAGGGTGGGTAGGGTGGAGGTGGGAGGTGGGTAGGGTGGGGTGGGTGGGAAGGTGGGAAGGTGGGGAGGTGGGATGGGTGGGTGGGTAGGGTGGGTAGTGGGTGGAGGTGGGTAGGTGGGGTAGGTGGGAGGTGGGTGGGTGGGTGGGTGGGTAGGGTGGGTGGGTGGGTGGTGGGTGGGTGGGTAGGGTGGGTGGGTAAGGGTGGGGAGGTGGGTGGAGTGGGAGGTGGGTAAAGGGTAAGGGTGGGAGGTGGGAGTGGGTAAGGGTGGGAGGTAAGGGTAGGGTGGGGGAGGTGGGAGGTGGGTGGGTAGGTGGGGAGGTGGAGGTAAGGTGGAGTGGAGTGGGGGAGGTGGGTGGGTGGGTAGTGGGTAGGGTGGGTGGGTGGGGAGTGGGAAGGTGGGAAGGTGGGGAGGTGGGGTGGGTGGGTGGGGAGGTGGGGAGGTGGGGGGGTGGGAGTGGGTAAGGTGGGTAGAGGGTGGGTAGGTGGGTGGGGAGGTGGGTGGGTGGGTGGGTGGGTGGGGAGGTGGGTGGGAAGGTGGGTAAGGGTGGGTGGGTGGGGTGGGTAAGGTGGGAGGGTGGGAGGTGGGGTGGGAGGTGGGAGGGTGGGGTGGGTAGGGTAGGGTGGGAAGGGATGGGAGGGTGGGGAGGTAGGGTAAGGGATGGGTGGGTGGGAAGGTGGGTAGGTGGGAAGGTGGGAGGTGGGTAAGGTAGGAAGGTGGTAAGGGTAGGAGGTGGGGAGGTGGGAGGTGGGGAGGTGGGGTGGAGGTGGGAGGTGGGAAGGTGGGGAGGTGGGAGGTGGGGTGGGTAAGGTAGGGTGGGGAGGTGGGAGGTGGGTAAGTGGAGTGGGTGGGTGGGAGGTGGGGTAGGGTGGGTGGGTGGGGTGGGAAGGTGGGAGGTGGGAGTGGGGAAGGTGGGTGGAGGTGGGTAGGTGGGAAGGTGGGTAGGTGGGTAGGTGGGGTAGGATGGGAGGGTGGGTGGGAAGGTGGGTAAGGTGGGAGGTAGGAAGTGGGGAGTGGGAGGTGGGTAGGAGTGGGGAGGGTGGGGAGGTGGGGTGGGTGGGAGGTAAGGGTGGGGAGTAAGGGTGGGTAAGGGTGGGTAAGGTAGGGAGGTGGGGAAGGATGGGTAGGATGGGTGGGTAGGTGGGAGGTGGGAAGGGTGGGTAGGTGGGTGGGTAGGGTGGGTGGAGTAAGGTGGGGAGGGTGGGGTGGGTGGGAGTGGGAAGGTGGGAAGGTGGGAGGTGGGTGGAAGATGGGTGGGTGGGTAGGTAAGGGTGGGAAGGTGGGGAAGGTAGGGGAAGGTGGGGAGGTAGGTAGGTGGGTAAGGTGGAGTGGAGGTGGGGTAGGTAAGGTAGGGAAGGTAGGGGAGGTAGGTAAGGTAGGTAAGGTAGGTGTTGCAACCCCTGAATGGGTTACAATGATTATTATGTATATATAATGTATATTATCTTTTCATATAATTTTATATTGCTTATATTTGCGATAATAGCTAAATCGTAAATGTATGACTTTATATTATTATTTGACTGTTATATTGTTATTTAGCTTATGTTGTTAGGATGTATATAAAATGTGCTCAGTTAGGCGATTGTCAAACTACTGTAATTATCGCTTGTGCTCGTTATACTGCCGGCTTACAGGGCTGCAGTTGTCCACGTAGCTATCACGTGATCGAGGGGGTGTCCTCCTCACCTCTCGTAAGAAATTGTCAGTCTGCTGGAGACTCGCTTTCTGGTTGGACATTGTCTGTCTGACAGTCTGCTGGAGACTCGCTTGCTGGTTGGACAGATTGTCTGTCTCATTATTCTTATTAGGTTCTGTAGAACTTTGTTCTCAGAACATTGTAAGACTTAGTGATTTTCGACGTTGTACTGAGGTTGTGTGTCACTTGCACTCTGAACATCTCAGGTCCCGAGCTATAAGCTTCTGACCTAATTTTGTACTGGTTCCTGTGTATTGTCACAGTCACAGTTTTACCTATGCTGAACAAAGATTCAGTATTATGGGAGTTTTGTAACTTTTGTGGAGGATCTGCAGATGGTCCCTACTTAGTGTCGTTATATTATCTCCTTGTTCCTGATTCTGTGTCGCAGTCGCTTGATATTGCATTGCTATTGGGCTTAGCATTCTTTGTTGTTCAAGCAGACTGTTCGGGTTGCCAGTCTGTCAAGAAGTTAGTTTATTTGAGGACTTTGTCAGTCACTTGTTTAAGTCTTATTCGAGTCTTGAGACATAGCTAACTACTTAAGAGCACTTACACGCATACACACACTTACTTGTACATATTTGTAATATTAAATGTTAATGTACCTGACGGTACTTAAGAATTATAAATGTGATATGTGCTTTCAGCACAATAACATTGAACTCGAGAGATTGATTTTATTTTGATTGCTGTAATTAATTTAATTTAATAATATACCTCTAGACAACTTACTACTTAATAAATTTATTAAATTTTAATTTCTCTAGTTGTGCCTCACCAGTTGTAATCCTAAAGCACTATTGAACCATACTGAATTTTAATGGATAATTGGACAAGGATACTGACTACTTGTTACGAAAACCCAGTAACAGGCTGGATGCTAGAAGGGCAGTCCTTCCTAGTATTCACTGGAGATCTCTAAGCTTTTAGAATCGCGTTTTTTGTAACATTAGGTAAGGTAGGTAAGGTAGGGAAGGTAGGTAAGGTAAGGTGGGGAGGGTGGGGAGGTGGGGAAGGTGGGGTAGGTGGGAAGGGTGGGAGGTGGGTGGAAGGGTAGGGTGGGAGTGGGTGGGTGGGTGGGGGGAGGTGGGTGGAGGGTGGGGAGGTGGGGATGGGAGGGTGGGAGGGTGGGAGGTGGGAGGGTGGGAGGGTGGGTGGGTGGGTGGAGGGTGGGTGGGTAGGGTGGGTAGGTGGGTGGGTGGGTGGGTAGGGTGGGTAGGGTGGGTGGGTGGGTGGATGGGTAAGGTGGGTGGGTGGGTGGGTGGGTGGGAAGAAGGTGGGTGGGTGGATGGGGAGGTGGGTAGGGTGGGTGGGATGGGTGGGTGGAGGGTTGGGTGGGTGGGTAGGGTAGGTGGGAGGTGGGTAAGGTGGGAGGGTGGGTGGGAGTGGGTAAGGTGGGTATGGGATGGGTGGGAGGGTGGGGGTAGGTGGGTGGGTGGGTGGATGGGTGGAAGGTGGGGAGGGTGGGAAGGGTGGGGAGGTGGGTAAGGGTGGGTGGGTGGGTGGGTGGGGAGGGTGGGAGGTGGGTGGTGGGTGGGTGGGTGGGTGGGTGGGAAGGGTGGGTAGGGTGGGTGGGTTGTGGGTGGGTAAGTTGGGTAGGGTGGGGAGGTGGGTAAGGGTGGGGGTGGGTGGGTAGGGGTGGGGGTGGGTGGGTGGGTGGGAGGTGGGTGGGAGTGGGTAGGGGGTGGGGGTAGGTGGGGAGTAGGTGGGTGGGGTGGGTGGGTAAGGGTGGGTAGGGTGGGTGGGTGGGTAAGGGTAGGTGGAGTGGGTGGGTGGGTAGGGTGGGTGGGAGGTGGGAGGGTGGGTAAGGGGTGGGGAGGTGGGGAGGTGGGTAAGGGTGGGAGGTAAGGGTGGGTGGGTAGGGTGGGTGGGTGGAGTGGGTGGTGGGTGGGATGGGTGGGTGGAGTGGGGAGGTGGGGAGGGTGGGGGTGGGTGGGAGGGTGGGAGGTGGGAGGTGGGTGGGTGGGTGGGTAGGTGGGAGTGGGGAGGGTGGGGAAGGTGGGTGGGGTGGGTGGGTGGGTGGGAGGTGGGGGAGGTGGGAGGTGGGAGGTGGGAAGGTGGGTGGGAGGTGGGTGGGTGGGTAGGGTGGGTGGGAAGGTGGGGAAGGTGGGGAGGTGGGTGGGTGGGGTGGGCAGGGTGGGTGGGTGGGTAAGGTGGGTAAGGTGGGTAGGGTGGGTGGGTAAGGGTGGGAGTGGGATGGGTATGGTGGGAGGTGGGGAGCAGTACATCAGGGAGTACATGGGAGTGCACTAGAGTACATGGGAGAGTCAGATAGCAAACTACGATCGACAAGAACCATCTACAATTATCCAGGTGTGTGTAAGACAAAAATAGTATAGCAGAAGGCTCTCTCCCCACCCTTCCACTTTCTCCAGCCACTGCCCTCATGAAACCAGGGTAGTATGTACTGGAATTCACAGTAGATAGTAGACAGTAGACGTGATCTACATGTACCATCTACTACTGTGTATCTTAAACTTCTTCTGGTACTCACAGTGTTGAGTACAAGTATACTGGTACAGTGTTGTGAGTACCAGTAGTTCTGGAACTAACAGTGATTTTTGCAAAATTATTGCAGACACAAATTTTCACTTGACTTATTCGGCAAGAAGAGCGTTGCTATTTAATCCAAAATCCCAAGTTTTACCTATTCGACACGACATATATATATATATATATATATATATATATATATATATATATATATATATATATATGTGTGTGTGTGTGTGTGTGTGTGTGTGTGTGTGTGTATAAACAAAAATAAAAAGAGGGGAGGGGAGGGGAGGGGAGGGGAGGGAAGGGGAGGGGAGGGGAGGTGAGATTGATTAAAGCCTTCCCAGCTAAACCATTGTACTGGGAACAGTCCACTACACTTCCAGTAAAGCAGTCTGTCAAAACCGGTTAGTGAGGGGAAGGTGTTGGCACAAAGAGGGGAGGGAGGGGGTCACAATTCATCTACTGGACCCCCGTGGGACGAGGGGAAAGGCCAGGCTAAGCCGATTCCCACGCTACACTCCCCTCACTCCGTGTCCTTAACAACTGAAAAACTACTGAGAGAGAGAGAGAAAGAAAGAGAGAGAGAGAGAGAGAGTCGAGAGAGGGGAAATATCTTTATTTTCTCTCTTAAACCCCATCATTTTTTCCCTCATTACACATATCTTCACCTCGTTTCTTACCTCTCCCCTCTCTCCCCTCGTTTCTTTCCCCTTCTTCCCTCTCTCCCCTCGTTTTCTTACCCCTACCCTTTTTCCCCTCGTTTCTTACCCCTTCTTATCACCCTCCCCTCTTTTCCCTCTCATCCCTTATTGACCCCCTCATTACTTTATTTCCCCTCCCCCCTTCCACCCCTTACCCCGTCATACCTCCTTCCCCTCAGTCCCTCCCCTCTCTCTTCCCCTCAGCGTCTGTTGTGATCAACCAAAAACCTTTGTCTCTCCCACAGGAGAAAAATTTCCCCTCACATCCCCTGTCTCCCCTCACTCGTCTCAAGCTCCCCTCCCTCTCGCATTCTTCAACTTCCTCCCCTCGCTTGACGGCATGCACGCTAGCCGGATGCAGAGTAGCCCAGTATCCGGCCACTTGTGTGAGTATCCGGCCCACTTAGAGCGAGTATCCGGTCACCGAGGGGAAATATACGGCCACTTATTGACATTGTTCAGCTAGAGATGTATCCGGCCACTTGTTACTATGTCTGACCACTTAAGGATGTGTCTGACTAATTGTCTTAGTGTCCGGCCATTTGTTGGTGTATCCGGCTACTTGTTGTGTCCGGCCACTTAGGGATGTATCAGTCTAACCGTATCAGTGTCTGGCCCCTTGTTTCTGTATCCTGCCACTTGATGTATCCGGCCACTTGATGTATTCGGCCACTTGTTGGTGTATCCGGCCACTTAGAGATGTATCCTGCTAAGAGTTTCAGTGTCTGGCCACTTAGGGAAGAATGTATCCACTGTGAGGAATGTCTGAGTACTTAAGTGTCCAGACAACTGCAGTTTATCCAACCAAACTTCGATTTCTGTTAGACTTGAGGGAGAGGTATGTACTCGGGAGTACGTAAGGTACTACCTTCGTTAGTGTCCTCGTCTGTGACGTCTAAATTGTTAGACTTGAGGGAGAGGTATGTACTCGGGAGTACGTAAGGTACTACCTTCGTTAGTGTCCTCGTCTGTGACGTCTAAATTGTTAGACTTGAGGGAGAGGTATGTACTCGGGAGTATGTAAGGTACTACCTTCGTTAGTGTCCTCGTCTGTGTCATCTAAATTGTTAGACTTGAGGGAGAGGTATGTACTCGGGAGTACGTAAGGCACTACTTTCGTTAGTGCCCTCGTCTGTGGCGTCTAAATTGTTAGACTTGAGGGAGAGGTATGTACTCCGGAGTACGTAAGGTACTACCTTCGTTAGTGTCCTCGTCTGTGACGTCTAAATTGTTAGACTTGAGGGAGAGGTATGTACTCGGGAGTACGTAAGGTACTACCTTCGTTAGTCTCCTCGTCTGTGGCGTCTAAATTGTTAGACTTGAGGGAGAGGTATGTACTCGGGAGTACGTAAGGCACTACTTTCGTTAGTGCCCTCGTCTGTGGCGTCTAAATTGTTAGACATGAGGGAGAGGTATGTACTCAGGAGTACAGATAGTACTACCTTCCTTTGTGGTGGCTAGCAAACCGGCTGAACCACTTCTGAAAAATCCCCTCAAAGAATATGTTGATAAAAATATATTATAAGCTGTAATAGACTCTGTCTTAGCGAGTTTTCTGTCTTCAATTTTCCATTAAAATGCAATTTAGAGAGCGAAATTGACTTAAAAAATTACGACTTGTGTAGCTAATGGTACGACAAGTTAGTAAAGGCACAACAATGCATTTCAGCATTTGTACGATACCGCGCAGGTCGTTAGCAATGTTGTTGTTGTTGTAGGGTTATAGGGCCATCACAGCTTACGCCGTATTGAATCCAGCCGTATTACCTTAATAATAATAATGATAATAATAATAATAATAATCTTTATTTCTACCAGTACATGATACAACTTATACAGACCATAGCTCACACCTATGACATACTATATAGAAAGTTCCTGGTTATGCAGAACAATTCCCGCAACTTAGGTTAATTTTGTCCCCAGGATGCCACCCACACCAGTTTGTTAACACCCAGGTACCTACTTACTGTCAGGTGAACAGTGACAGTAGGTGTAAGGTGACAAACAGCGTGACAGACACGCTGAGTGTTCGGGTTTGATTCCGTCAGGGGTGGAAACATTCGACGCATTTCCTTACATCTATTGTCCTGTTCACCTAGCAAGTAGGTACCTGGGTGTTAGTCGACTGGTGTGGGTCGCATCCTGGGGGACAATATTGAGGACCAAAATGGAAATAAGACAGACAGTCCCTAGATGACGCACTGACTTTCATGGGTTATCCTGAGTGGCTAACCCTCCAGGGTTAAAAATCCCAACAAAATCCTATCTGGTTTTATCTTACTGGAGGTCATAGATACTTATGACCACCTGGATTGTAACGAAATATCTACCCTCCATTAAAAAACCCATACCACGGGTGGGGTTTGAACCCGCGGTTAGAAAGTCTCAAAACTCCAGACCGTCGCGTTAGCCACAGATTTTGCAAAACAAGCTTATCTTATTTTGGAGTGGCGCTTGGAGAACAAGACAAGTCTTGGGCTCCCCATCTGGTCTGCTAAACCTGTATAGAATACGTACGACAGTGGGAAGTTTCGACTTGCGTGTGTCTATGGTGTGTCTATGGTGTGTCTATGGTGTGTCTATGGTGTGTCTATGGTGTGTCTATGGTGTGTCTATGATGTATCTATGTTATTTGTGTATGGTGGATGTGAAAGGCTTCAACCAATACGAGAAAGTCAAGTGGGAATATTCTGACTTTTAGTCAGCAAGGAGACCTGTGCCACACTGTGATGATGTTACCATACCAGTGTTTACAACACTGACTGACCTTCCAGTGTTGGATCTTGAAGAAACTCAGTGTTTAGGATGTAACACGTGTGGCAGCAGTGACAGTGTTGTAACACAGATGACAGCAGTGACAGTGTTGTAACACAGATGACAGCAGTGACAGTGATGTAACACAGATGACAGCAGTGACAGTGTTGTAACACAGATGACAGCAGTGACAGTGTTGTAACACAGATGACAGCAGTGACAGTGTTGTAACACAGATGACAGCAGTGACAGTGTTGTAACACAGGTGATAACAGTGACAGTGTTGTAACACAGGTGATAACACTGACAGTGTTGTAACACAGGTGATAACACTGACAGTGTTGTAACACAGGTGATAACACTGACAGTGTTGTAACACAGGTGATAACAGTGACAGTGTTGTAACACAGATTATAGCACTAACAGTAATGTAGCTCGACCAGTGGCTAACGCGTCGGTCTGGAGTTTTATAACTCTCTAACCGTGGGTTCTAACCCCACCCGTGGTATGGTTTGTTTGCAATCGTGTCATTACGATTTCGTGAGTCATTATAGCAGTGACAGTGACTATGAAGTAAGCATTACAACATCCCAGCAGTCCTAACAAGAACAACTCAATGATCTGATATGTGACGTCAGCTAAGAAAAACGTGTGTACTGTAATAACCTCCATGACAGTGTTCTTGCCATGGAACTTGAATACCGACCAGGAGATTGACAACTGTTTACAAACACCTCCGTTAGCAGCTTGCAATGTGACTCGTTGCACAATAATAACCAATATACATCTGCTGCAATTACTCCATTAGTACAACGGTG
>NC_091384.1:3430523-3443023 GCF_038502225.1 Cherax quadricarinatus | reverse complement strand
ACTAAGTGGTAGACCACTTTGACGAGTCACATTAAGTAGTAGACCACTTTGAAGAGTCACACTAAGTGGTAGACCACTTTGACGAGTGACACTAAGTGGTAGACCACTTTGACGAGTCACATTAAGTAGTAGACCACTTTGAAGAGTCACACTAAGTGGTAGACCACTTTGACGAGTGACACTAAGTGGTAGACCACTTTGACGAGTCACACTAAGTGGTAGACCACTTTGACGAGTGACACTAAGTGGTAGACCACTTTGACGAGTGACACTAAGTGGTAGACCACTTTGACGAGTGACACTAAGTGGTAGACCACTTTGACGAGTGACACTAAGTGGTAGACCACTTTGACGAGTGACACTAAGTGGTAGACCACTTTGACGAGTGACACTAAGTGGTAGACCACTTTGACGAGTGACACTAAGTGGTAGACCACTTTGACGAGTGGCACTAAGTGGTAGACCACTTTGACGAGTGACACTAAGTGGTAGACCACTTTGACGAGTCACATTAAGTGGTAGACCACTTTGACGAGTCACATTAAGTGGTAGACCACTTTGACGAGTGACACTAAGTGGTAGACCACTTTGACGAGTCACATTAAGTGGTAGACCACTTTGACGAGTCACACTAAGTGGTAGACCACTTTGACGAGTGACACTAAGTGGTAGACCACTTTGAAGAGTCACACTAAGTGGTAGACCACTTTGACGAGTGACACTAAGTGGTAGACCACTTTGACGAGTCACATTAAGTGGTAGACCACTTTGACGAGTCACATTAAGTGGTAGACCACTTTGACGAGTGACACTAAGTGGTAGACCACTTTGACGAGTCACATTAAGTGGTAGACCACTTTGACGAGTGACACTAAGTGGTAGACCACTTTGACGAGTGACACTAAGTGGTAGATCACTTTGAAGAGTCACACTAAGTGGTAGACAACTGAGATACACACCTCCCGGTGTATATACACTGAGATACACACCTCCCGGTATATATACACTGAGATACACACCTCCCGGTGTATATACACTGAGATACACACCTCCCGGTATATATACACTGAGATACACACCTCCCGGTGTATATACACTGAGATACACACCTCCCGGTATATATACACTGAGATACACACCTCCCGGTGTATATACACTGAGATACACACCTCCCGGTGTATATACACTGAGATACACACCTCCCGGTGTATATACACTGAGATACACACCTCCCGGTATATATACACTGAGATACACACCTCCCAGTGTATATACACTGAGATACACACCTCCCGGTATATATACACTGAGATACACACCTCCCGGTATATATACACTGAGATACACACCTCCCGGTATATATACACTGAGATACACACCTCCCGGTGTATATACACTGAGATACACACCTCCCGGTGTATATACACTGAGATACACACCTCCCAGTGTATATACACTGAGATACACACCTCCCGGTATATATACACTGAGATACACACCTCCCGGTATATATACACTGAGATACACACCTCCCGGTATATATACACTGAGATACACACCTCCCGGTATATATACACTGAGATACACACCTCCCGGTATATATACACTGAGATACACACCTCCCGGTATATATACACTGAGATACACGCCTCCCGGTATATATACACTGAGATACACACCTCCCGGTATATATACACTGAGATACACACCTCCCGGTATATATACACTGAGATACACACCTCCCGGTATATATACACTGAGATACACGCCTCCCGGTATATATACACTGAGATACACACCTCCCGGTATATATACACTGAGATACACACCTCCCAGTGTATATACACTGAGATACACACCTCCCGGTATATATACACTGAGATACACACCTCCCGGTATATATACACTGAGATACACACCTCCCGGTATATATACACTGAGATACACACCTCCCGGTATATATACACTGAGATACACACCTCCCGGAGTATATACACTGAGATACACACCTCCCGGTATATATACACTGAGATACACACCTCCCGGTATATATACACTGAGATACACACCTCCCATTGTATATACACTGAGATACACACCTCCCGGTATATATACACTGAGATACACACCTCCCAGTGTATATACACTGAGATACACACCTCCCGGTATATATACACTGAGATACACACCTCCCAGTGTATATACACTGAGATACACACCTCCCGGTATATATACACTGAGATACACACCTCCCAGTGTATATACACTGAGATACACACCTCCCGGTATATATACACTGAGATACACACCTCACAGTGTATATACACTGAGATACACACCTCCCGGTGTATATACACTGAGATACACACCTCCCGGTATATATACACTGAGATACACACCTCCCAGTGTATATACACTGAGATACACACCTCCCGGTATATATACACTGAGATACACACCTCCCGGTATATATACACTGAGATACACACCTCCCGGTGTATATACACTAAGATACACACCTCCCGGTATATATACACTGAGATACACACCTCCCAGTGTATATAAACTGAGATACACACCTCCCGGTGTATATACACTGAGATACACACCTCCCGGTATATATACACTGAGATACACACCTCCCGGTATATATACACTGAGATACACACCTCCCGGTATATATACACTGAGATACACACCTCCCGGTGTATATACACTGAGATACACACCTCCCGGTATATATACACTGAGATACACACCTCCCGGTATATATACACTGAGATACACACCTCCCGGTGTATATACACTGAGATACACACCTCCCGGTATATATACACTGAGATACACACCTCCCGGTATATATACACTGAGATACACACCTCCCAGTGTATATACACTGAGATACACACCTCCCGGTATATATACACTGAGATACACACCTCCCGGTATATATACACTGAGATACACACCTCCCGGTATATATACACTGAGATACACACCTCCCGGTATATATACACTGAGATACACACCTCCCGGTATATATACACTGAGATACACACCTCCCGGTATATATACACTGAGATACACACCTCCCGGTATATATACACTGAGATACACACCTCCCAGTGTATATACACTGAGATACACACCTCCCGGTATATATACACTGAGATACACACCTCCCGGTATATATACACTGAGATACACACCTCCCGGTAGAGATGTATATACACTGAGATACACACCTCCCGGTATATATACACTGAGATACACACCTCCCGGTATATATACACTGAGATACACACCTCCCGGTATATATACACTGAGATACACACCTCCCGGTGTATATACACTGAGATACACACCTATACACTGAGATACACACCTCCCGGTATATATACACTGAGATACACACCTCCCAGTGTATATACACTGAGATACACACCTCCCGGTATATATACACTGAGATACACACCTCCCGGTATATATACACTGAGATACACACCTCCCGGTATATATACACTGAGATACACACCTCCCGGTATATATACACTGAGATACACACCTCTCAGTGTCCACGACCAGGTTGAGCAACACTGGGACTGGTAAGCACTCGGAAGGGTGACCACACCTCGACACATGCCATGATTATCTCTTAAACAAGATTTAAACGCAAAACAAAAGTTGAGTTTATTAAAACAGTCTACCCTAATTTTTTTCCAATTTTAGGGAAATTTCACAGAAAATGGGTTGGTCACAGACCGGGCCGCGGGGGCGTTGACCCCCTGAAGAGGTATCCGAGGGATACCTCTTCAGATGAATACATCATCGAATTCATACCTCTTCAGAGGGATACCTCTTCGCATGGATGTCTCTTTAGAAGGTATACCTCATTTAGAGTGATGTCACCTTTTCAAAGGATACCTCCTTTGAGGGGATACACCTTTTGAAGGGATACCTCTTTTGAGGGATACCTCTTTTGAAGGGACACCTCTTTTGAAGGGATACCTCTTTTGAAGGGATATCTCTTTTGAAGGGATACCTCTTTTGAAGGGATACCTCTTTTGAAGGGATACCTCTTTTGAAGGGATACCTCTTTTGAAGGGATACCTCTTTTGAAGGAATACCTCTTTTGAAGGGACACCTCTTTTGAAGGGATACCTCTTTTGAAGGGATACCTCTTTTGAAGGAATACCTCTTTTGAAGGAATACCTCTTTTGAAGGGATACCTCTTTTGAAGGAATACCTCTTTTGAAGGAATACCTCTTTTGAAGGGATACCTCTTTTGAAGGAATACCTCTTTTGAAGGAATACCTCTTTTGAAGGGATACCTCTTTTGAAGGGATACCTCTTTTGAAGGGACACCTCTTTTGAAGGAATACCTCTTTTGAAGGGATACCTCTTTTGAAGGGACACCTCTTTTGAAGGAATACCTCTTTTGAAGGGACACCTCTTTTGAAGGGATACCTCTTTTGAAGGGATACCTCTTTTGAAGGAATACCTCATTTGAAGGAATACCTCTTTTGAAGGGATACCTCTTTTGAAGGAATACCTCTTTTGAAGGGATACCTCTTTTGAAGGGACACCTCTTTTGAAGGGATACCTCTTTTGAAGGGATACCTCTTTTGAAGGGATACCTCTTTTGAAGGAATACCTCTTTTGAAGGAATACCTCTTTTGAAGGGGTACCTCTTTTGAAGGAATACCTCTTTTGAAGGGATACCTCTTTTGAAGGGATACCTCTTTTGAAGGGATACCTCTTTTGAAGGGATACCTCTTTTGAAGGGATACCTCTTTTGAAGGGATACCTCTTTCGAAGGAATACCTCTTTTGAAGGGACACCTCTTTCGAAGAGATACCTCTTTTTAAAGGGATACCATAGCTGGTATACTTTATATTTCCCCTCAACACCTCCGTCAGCGTAAACAGTTTACAGCCAAGGGATCTCCATCTCCCTTTTTTTTACTCTTTCCCCTCGCCTATGTTCCCCTTTTCTCTATCGTTTCCCCTCAGTATTCCTTAATATACCCTCCTCAGTCTCCCCTCTTTCAGTCTACCTTCTTTAGTTTCCCCTCTACACTTCCCTCTTTTGCTTTCCACCCCACCTTTGAATTTCCCCTCGTCTCTCTTCGTCTTCCCCTCGTCTCTCTTCGTCTTCCCCTCGTCTCTCTTCGTCTTCCCCTCGTCTCTCTTCGTCTTCCCCTCGTCTCTCTTCGTCTTCCCCTCGTCTCTCTTCGTCTTCCCCTCGTCTCTCTTCGTCTTCCCCTCGTCTCTCTTCGTCTTCCCCTCGTCTCTCTTCGTCTTCCCCTCGTCTCTCTTCGTCTTCCCCTCGTCTCTCTTCGTCTTCCCCTCGTCTCTCTTCGTCTTCCCCTCGTCTCTCTTCGTCTTCCCCTCGTCTCTCTTCGTCTTCCCCTCGTCTCTCTTCGTCATCCCCTCGTCTCTCTTCGTCTTCCCCTCGTCTCTCTTTGTCTTCCCCTCGTCTCTCTTCGTCTTCCCCTCGTCTCTCTTCGTCTTCCCCTCGTCTCTCTTCGTCATCCCCTCGTCTCTCTTCGTCTTCCCCTCGTCTCTCTTCGCCTTCCCCTCGTCTCTCTTCGTCTTCCCCTCGTCTCTCTTCATCTCCCCTAGATTGTCCTCGTCTCCCCTGGCTTGTCGTCGTCTCCCCTGGCTTGTCCTCGTCTCCCCTGGCTTGTCTTCGTCTCCCCTGGCTTGTCTTCGTCTCCCCTGGCTTGTCCTCGTCTCCCCTGGCTTGTCCTCGTCTCACCTGGCTTGTCCTCGTCTCCCCAGGCTTGTCCTGGTCTCCCCTGGCTTGTCCTGGTCTCCCCTAGCTAGTCCTCGTCTCCCCAGGCTTGTCCTCGTCTCCCCTGGCTTGTCCTCGTCTCCCCTGGCTTGTCCTCGTCTCCCCAGGCTTGTCCTCGTCTCCCCAGGCTTGTCCTCGTCTCCCCTGGCTTGTCTTCGTCTCCCCTGGCTTGTCCTCGTCTCCCCTGGCTTGTCCTCGTCTCCCCTGGCTTGCCCTCGTCTCCCCAGGCTTGTCCTCGTCTCCCCTGGCTTGTTCTAGTCACCCCTGGCTTGTCCTCGTCTCCCCAGGTTTGTCCTCGTCTCCCCTGGCTTGTCCTCGTCTCCCCTGGCTTGTCCTCGTCTCCCCAGGCTTGTCCTCGTCTCCCCTAGCTTGTCCTCGTCTCCCCAGGCTTGTCCTTGTCACCCCTGGCTTGTCCTCGTCTCCCCAGGCTTGTCCTTGTCACCCCTGGCTTGTCCTCGTCTCCCCAGGCTTGTCCTCGTCTCCCCAGGCTTGTTCTCGTCTCCCAAGGCTTGTCCTCGTCTCCTCTGGCTTGTCCTCGTCGCCAGGAAGGTCACCTGGCCTTTACCTAAGTTCTTAACTGATTCATACCTGGAGTTTCCCCTCAGTGGCACCTCCCCTCTCTTCCTCTCCCCTCCCCTCTCTTCCCTCCCCTCTCTTCTTCTCCCCTCCCCTCTCTTCCTCTCCCATCCCCTCTCTTCCTCTCCCCTCCCCTCTCTTCCTCTCCCCTCCCCTCTCTTCCTCTCCCCTCCCCTCTCTTCCTCTTCCCTCCCCTCTCTTCATCTCCCCTCCCCTCTCCTCCTCTCCCCTCCCCTCTCTCCTCCTCTCCCCTCCCCTCTCTTCCTCTTCCCTCCCCTCTCTTCCTCTCCCCTCCCCTCTCTTCCTCTTTCCTCCCCTCTCTTCCTCTTCCCTCCCCTCTCTTCCTCTTCCCTCCCCTCTCTTCCTCTCCCCTCCCCTCTCTTCCTCTCCCCTCCCCACTCTTCCCCTCCCCTCTTCTCCCCTCACCAGCACAGTAGCAGCACACTATCAGTGTACACAAAAGGTAGTCAGTCCGTGGCGTCTCTTGTCTGGGCGTCGTAGATGAGTCAGTGGCTGGCGCCAATGTTTGGCGTCTTGATGCCACCCCCTCCTGGTACCCCCACCCCGTCCGGTATCCCCTGCCACCCCTGGCACTCTTAACAGGCGGTGCCACACAGGTGGAATTAATATCTGGAGTGCAGTGTGTGTGTGTGTGTGTGTGTGTGTGTGTGTGTGTGTGTGTGTGTGTGTGTGTGTGTGTGTGTGTGTGTGTGAGTGTGTGTGTGTGTGTGTGTGTGTGTGTGTGTGTGTGTGTGTGTGCGTGTGTGTGAGTGTGTGTGTGTGTGTGTGTGTGTGTGTGTGTGTGTGTGTGTGTGTGTGTGTGCGTGTGTGTGTGTGTGTGTGTGTGTGTGTGTGTGTGTGTGTGTGTGTGTGTGAGTGTGTGTGTGTGTGTGTGTGTATGTGTATGTACTCACCTAGTTGTACTCAAATAGTTGTGGTTGCAGGGGTCGAGTTGTAGCTCCTGGCCCCGCCTCTTCACTGATCGCTACTAGGTCCTCTCTCTTCCTGCTCCGTGAGTTGTATCATACCTCGTCTTAAAACTATGTATGGTTCCTACCTCCACTATATCAGTCCCCAGACTGTTCCACTTCCTGGCTACTCTGTGACTGAAGAAATACTTCCTAACATCCCTGTGACTCATCTGAGTCTTCAACTTCCAAGTGTGACCCTTTGTTGCTGTGTCACATCTCTGGAACATCCTGTCTCTGTCCACCTTATCTATTCCACGCAGTATTCTGTATGTCGTTATCATGTCTCCCGTGACCCTCCTGTCCTCTAGTATCGTCAGGATAATTTCCCTTAACCTCTCCTCGGAGGACATTCCCCTTAGCTCTGGGACTAGTCTTGTTGCAAACCTTTGCACTTTCTCTAGTTTCTTGACGTGCTTGACCAGGTGTGGGTTCCAAACTGGTGCTGCATACTCCAGTATGGGCCTGACGTACACGGTGTACAGTGTCTTGAACGATTCCTTACTGAGGTATCGGAACACTATTCTCAGGTTTGCCAGGCGCCCATATGTTGCAGCAGTTATCTGGTTGATGTGCGCCTCAGGAGATGTGCTCAGTGTTATACTCACCCCAAGATCTTTCTCCTTGAGTAAGGTTTGCTGTCTTTGGTCTCCAAGACTGTACTCCGTCTGCCGTCTTCTTTGCCCTTCCCCAATCTTCATGACTTTGCACTTGGTGTGTGTTGAGTATACATCTGGAATGTTATTCTTAAGTCTACCTTCTCCTGACCCTCGTGTAGCAGATAGACTTGAAACCTCTCAGTGGCGCTATGCTGATTATTAGGTTAGGTTTCAAGTCTATCTACTACACGAGGGTCATTATGCATTCTAGACTCACCTTACCTGAGTGTTAGTCACCTTACACCTGCTGTCACTGTTCACCTAGCAGTAAGTAGGTACCTGGGTGTTAGTCACCTTACACCTGCTGTCACTGTTCACCTAGCAGTAAGTAGGTACCTGGGTGTTAGTCACCTTACACCTGCTGTCACTGTTCACCTAGCAGTAAGTAGGTACCTGGGTGTTAGTCACCTTACACCTGCTGTCACTGTTCACCTATCAGTAAGTAGGTACCTGGGTGTTAGTCACCTTACACCTGCTGTCACTGTTCACCTAGCAGTAAGTAGGTACCTGGGTGTTAGTCACCTTACACCTGCTGTCACTGTTCACCTATCAGTAAGTAGGTACCTGGGTGTTAGTCACCTTACACCTGCTGTCACTGTTCACCTAGCAGTAAGTAGGTACCTGGGTGTTAGTCACCTTACACCTGCTGTCACTGTTCACCTAGCAGTAAGTAGGTACCTGGGTGTTAGTCACCTTACACCTGCTGTCACTGTTCACCTAGCAGTAAGTAGGTACCTGGGTGTTAGTCACCTTACACCTGCTGTCACTGTTCACCTATCAGTAAGTAGGTACCTGGGTGTTAGTCACCTTACACCTGCTGTCACTGTTCACCTAGCAGTAAGTAGGTACCTGGGTGTTAGTCACCTTACACCTGCTGTCACTGTTCACCTAGCAGTAAGTAGGTACCTGGGTGTTAGTCACCTTACACCTGCTGTCACTGTTCACCTAGCAGTAAGTAGGTACCTGGGTGTTAGTAGACTAGTGTGGGTGGCATCCTGGGGGAGACGGAGTTTGCAAGGCGAGACACTTCCCCTCTCCCACCCTCTACCTTCCCCTCCCTCCCTCCCCCACCCCCTCATTCTACTTCCCCTCACTTCCTGTGAGTCACGTTACCTCACCCCACCACCTGTAATTTCTCCCCCTCCCCCTCCTCTTTACCCCCTCCCATTTCCCCCTCCCTTTCTTCCCCTCACTCCTTCCCCTCACCCCGGTTTGTATGGCAAAATGCCGATAGATTGATTTGTTAGTTTTCAACTCTATCTACTACACGAGGGTCATTAAGGCTGGTTGGTTGGTTAATGGGGTTTCAAGACTATCTACTACACGAGGGTCATTAAGGCTGGTTGGTTGGTTAATGGGGTTTCAAGACTATCTACTACACGAGGGTCATTAAGGCTGGTTGGTTGGTTAATGGGGTTTCAAGACTATCTACTACACCAGGGTCATTAAGGCTGGTTGGTTGGTTAATGGGGTTTCAAGACTATCTACTACACGAGGGTCATTAAGGCTGGTTGGTTGGTTAATGGGGTTTCAAGACTATCTACTACACGAGGGTCATTAAGGCTGGTTGGTTGGTTAATGGGGTTTCAAGACTATCTACTACACGAGGGTCATTAAGGCTGGTTGGTTGGTTAATGGGGTTTCAAGACTATCTACTACACGAGGGTCATTAAGGCTACATGTCACCTGGTCACCACCAGTCAAGAATACTTTAATACCTAAATTACTGATTAATGTAAACTACCAGTGTATATATACTGAGATATACACCTCTCAGTGTATATACACTGAGATATACACCTCTCAGTGTATATAGACTGAGATATACACCTCTCAGTGTATATACACTGAGAGATATACACCGGTCAGTGCTCTGTGTCAGAGTGCTAATCCAAGGCACTGGAGCCTGGAAATCAATCTCTCTCGTACCTAGTCTTCAAACCGTGTATGATCACCTGTGCGTCTCGATGACTCAGTCTAAATACCTGAGGAAGATATCTCGGGGTCCAATTGTCTCTCCCCTTCCCCTCTTCTCCCCTCCCTGGCGACTATGTCTCCCCTCTACCCCTCCCCCTTCCCCCTCCCTACTCACCTTTCGGATAAGTCATGTAAAATACCTTGATTGGTGGGGCGAGTGAGTGAGTCTAGCGGCGCCATCCAGAGGGGGAACGCCGGCGCCAGCGAGGGGAAATTACGGGAGGGGGGTTTAAGGAGGGTTAAGGGTAGGGGTGAGAGGGGAAAGGTAGTGAGTCAGCTATTATTGAATGTGTACTTTTCAACAAGCTAGTGGAAGGTGAAGTATGTTGGTAGTAGTGGTGGTAGTAGTGGTGGTAGTAGTGGTGGTAGTAGTGGTGGTAGTAGTGGTGGTAGCAGTGGTGGTAGTAGTGGTGGTAGTAGTGGTGGTAGTAGTGGTGGTAGTAGTGGTGGTAGTAGTGGTGGTAGTAGTGGTGGTAGTAGTGGTGGTAGTAGTGGTAGTAGTAGTGGTGGTAGTAGTGGTGGTAGTAGTGGTGGTAGTAGTGGTGGTAGTAGTGGTGGTAGTAGTGGTGGTAGTAGTGGTAGTAGTAGTGGTGGTAGTAGTGGTGGTAGTAGTGGTGGTAGTAGTGGTGGTAGTAGTGGTGGTAGTAGTGGTGGTAGTAGTGGTGGTAGTAGTGGTGGTAGTAGTGGTGGTAGTAGTGGTAGTAGTGGTGGTAGTAGTGGTGGTAGTAGTGGTAGTAGTAGTGGTGGTAGTAGTGGTGGTAGTAGTGGTGGTAGTAGTGGTGGTAGTAGTGTTGGTAGTAGTGGTGGTAGTAGTGGTGGTAGTAGTGGTGGTAGTAGTGGTGGTAGTAGTGGTGGTAGTAGTGGTGGTAGTAGTGGTGGTGGTAGTGGTGGTAGTAGTGGCGGTGGTAGTGGCGGTGGTAGTGGTGGTAGTAGTGGTGGTGGTAGTGGTGGTGGTAGTGGTGGTAGTAGTGGTGGTAGTAGTGGTGGTAGTAGTGGTGGTAGTAGTGGTGGTAGTAGTGGTGGTAGTAGTGGTGGTAGTAGTGGTGGTAGTAGTGGTGGTAGTAGTGGTGGTAGTAGTGGTGGTAGTAGTGTTGGTAGTAGTGGTGGTAGTAGTGGTGGTAGTAGTGGTGGTGGTAGTGGTGGTAGTAGTGGTGGTGGTAGTGGTGGTGGTAGTGGTGGTAGTAGTGGTGGTAGTAGTGGTGGTAGTAGTGGTGGTAGTAGTGGTGGTGGTAGTGGTGGTAGTAGTGGTGGTGGTAGTGGTGGTGGTAGTGGTGGTAGTAGTGGTGGTAGTAGTGGTGGTAGTAGCACGTGGTACAACACACACACACACACAGATGAGACAGGAGAAAGAGACTACATAGCAGGTACACTTCAGTCTGGGGAACACAAAGTGGTCATTGCAGTGATGTATAATCCACCACAGAACTGCAGGAGGCCAAGAGAGGAATATGAAGAGAGCAACAGAGCAATGGTGGACACACTTGCTGAGGTGGCAAGAAGAGCTCACTCCAGCAGAGCAAAATTGCTGGTTATGGGGGATTTCAACCACAGGGAGATTGACTGGGAAAACCTGGAGCCACATGGGGGTCCCGAAACATGGAGAGCCAGGATGTTGGACGTGGTGCTGGAAAACCTCATGCACCAACATGTTAAGGACACTACCAGAGTGAGAGGGGAGGATGAACCAGCAAGATTGGACCTTGTGTTCACCCTGGGCAGCTCAGACATTGAGGATATCAAGTATGAGAGTCCCCTAGGAGCTAGCGACCACGTGGTTCTGTGCTTTGAATACATAGTAGAGCTGCAAGTGGAGAGAATAACAGGAGTAGAATGGGAAAAGCCTGACTATAAAAGAGGGGACTACATAGGGTTGAAGAACTTCATGCGGGAGGTCAAGTGGGACAGAGAACTGGCAGGAAAGCCAGTAAATGAAATGATGGAATATGTAGCAACAAAATGCAAGGAGGCAGTGGAAAGGTTCATTCCCAAGGGCAACAGTAACAACGGGAAGACCAGAACAAGCCCCTGGTTTACCCGACGGTGTAAGGAGGCAAAAACAAAGTGCAATAGAGAATGGAAAAAGTACAGAAGGCAGAGAACACACGAAAATAGGGAGATCAGTCGCAGAGCCAGGAATGAGTACGCACAGGTAAGGAGGGAGGCCCAGCGACAGTATGAAAATGACATAGCATCGAGAATCAAGACTGACCCGAAACTGTTGTATAGCCACATCAGGAGGAAGACAACAGTCAAAGACCAGGTGATCAGATTAAGGACAGAAGGTGGAGAACTCACAAGAAATGATCAGGTGGTATGTGAGGAGCTGAACAGGAGATTTAAGGAAGTTTTTACAGTAGAGACAGGAAGGGCTGTGGGAAGACAGCACAGAAGGGAACATCAAGAGGGAATATACCAACAAGTGTTGGATGACATACGAACAACTGAGGAGGAGGTGAAGAAGCTCTTAAGTGACCTTGACACCTCAAAGGCGATGGGACCGGACAACATCTCCCCATGGGTCCTT
>NC_091384.1:3413023-3423023 GCF_038502225.1 Cherax quadricarinatus | reverse complement strand
AATTATCCTACCTGATCTTTGTGTCATCGGCGAATTTGCTCATATCACTAGTAATTCCCTCATCAAGATCATTGATATATATTATAAACAACAACGGGCCCAAGACTAATCCCTGTGGAACGCCACTTGTTACTGATCCCCACTCGGATTTAACCCCATTTATGGACACTCTCTGCTTCCTGTCAGTGAGCCATGATTCGATTCACGAGAGCACTTTTTCCCCGATGCCATCACAGATTTTCTGACAGCAGTCACTATGATGTCAGGTTTCACCATCACTTGTACATAGTGAGTGCTGCCTTGGCTTTCAAGGTGTAATGAAGCAACGTTTCGAACATTGCCTCCAAATGCCTCACCAATTCGTAATGACACGATTGCAAACAAACCATACCACGGGTGGGGTTTGAACCCGCGACGGTCTGGAGTTTTGAGACCCTCTGACTGCGGGTTCAAGCCCACCTGTGGTATGGTTTGGATTGCATCCAAATGCTACTTGTGATGACTCCAGGTGTCCCTAATAATCCAAAGGTCATCCACATACACTTCCATGCTCTGCAACCCGTTCGTAACCTTTGGAATAAACTGAAGGAGTGTCAAAGGAACATTCTGCATTCCAAATATCACCAGTCCATAATTACACGAAACCAGTCTTATAGGGAAAGTAGGATCACCTTCACCTAATTTCTCAATGGTACCTGATAGTAGCCCTTTACCACAGTCACCTTCCCTTTGCTACATTCACCTTCCCTTTACCACAGTCACCTTCCCTTTGTCACAGTCACCTTCCCTTTACCACAGTCACCTTCCCTTTGTCACAGTCACCTTCCCTTTACCACAGTCACCTTCCCTTTGCCACATTCACCTTCCCTTTACCACAGTCACCTTCCCTTTGCCACATTCACCTTCCCTTTACCACAGTCACCTTCCCTTTGCCACATTCACCTTCCCTTTACCACAGTCACCTTCCCTTTGTCACAGTCACCTTCCCTTTACCACAGTCACCTTCCCTTTGCTACATTCACCTTCCCTTTACCACAGTCACCTTCCCTTTGTCACAGTCACAAATATATGAGTGGGAGGGGCTGGGTTTGATTGGTGTCAAGGGGTACGGGAGTTATTTCTTGAGTAGCTTTAGGTAGATGTCGTTTTGATAAGGACCTGCCTCGTATGGGCCAGTAGGCCTTCTGCAGTGTTCCTACATTCTTATGTTCTTATGTTCTTTGCCACAGTCACCTTCCCTTTACCACAGTCACCTTCCCTTTGCCACATTCACCTTCCCTTTACCACAGTCACCTTCCCTTTGCCACATTCACCTTCCCTTTACCACAGTCACCTTCCCTTTAATACATTCACATTCCCTTTACCACAGTCACCTTCCCTTTGCCACAGTCACCTTCCCTTTGCCACAGTCACCTTCCCTTTGCCACAGTCACCTTCCCTTTGCCACAGTCACCTTTCCTTTGCCACATTCACCTTCCCTTTGCCACAGTCACCTTCCCTTTACCACAGTCACCTTCCCTTTGCCACATTCACCTTCCCTTTGCCACATTCACCTTCCCTTTGCCACAGTCACCTTCCCTTTGCCACAGTCACCTTCCCTTTGCCACATTCACCTTCCCTTTGCCACAGTCACCTTCCCTTTGCCACAGTCACCTTCCCTTTGCCACATTCACCTTCCCTTTGCCACGGTCACCTTCCCTTTGCCACATTCACCTTCCCTTTACCACAGTCACCTTCCCTTTGCCACATTCACCTTCCCTTTGCCACAGTCACCTTCCCTTTGCCACATTCACCTTCCCTTTGCCACAGTCACCTTCCCTTTGCCACAGTCACCTTCCCTTTGCCACAGTCACCTTCCCTTTGCCACATTCACCTTCCCTTTGCCACAGTCACCTTCCCTTTGCCACAGTCACCTTCCCTTTGCCACAGTCACCTTCCCTTTGCCACAGTCACCTTCCCTTTGCCACAGTCACCTTCCCTTTGCCACATTCACCTTCCCTTTGCCACAGTCACCTTCCCTTTGCCACAGTCACCTTCCCTTTGCCACAGTCACCTTCCCTTTGCCACATTCACCTTCCCTTTGCCACAGTCACCTTCCCTTTGCCAGAGTCACCTTCCCTTTGCCACATTCACCTTCCCTTTGCCACAGTCACCTTCCCTTTGCCACAGTCACCTTCCCTTTGCCACATTCACCTTCCCGTTGCCACAGTCACCTTCCCTTTGCCACATTCACCTTCCCTTTACCACAGTCACCTTCCCTTTGATACATTCACCTTCCCTTTACCACAGTCACCTTCCCTTTGCCACAGTCACCTTCCCTTTGCCACAGTCACCTTCCCTTTGCCACAGTCACCTTCCCTTTGCCACAGTCACCTTTCCTTTGCCATATTCACCTTCCCTTTGCCACAGTCACCTTCCCTTTACCACAGTCACCTTCCCTTTGCCACATTCACCTTCCCTTTGCCACAGTCACCTTCCCTTTGCCACGGTCACCTTCCCTTTGCCACATTCACCTTCCCTTTACCACAGTCACCTTCCCTTTGCCACATTCACCTTCCCTTTGCCACAGTCACCTTCCCTTTGCCACAGTCACCTTCCCTTTGCCACATTCACCTTCCCTTTGCCACAGTCACCTTCCCTTTACCACAGTCACCTTCCCTTTGCCACATTCACCTTCCCTTTGCCACAGTCACCTTCCCTTTGCCACAGTCACCTTCCCTTTGCCACATTCACCTTCCCTTTGCCACAGTCACCTTCCCTTTGCCACAGTCACCTTCCCTTTGCCACATTCACCTTCCCTTTACCACAGTCACCTTCCCTTTGCCACATTCACCTTCCCTTTGCCACGGTCACCTTCCCTTTGCCACATTCACCTTCCCTTTACCACAGTCACCTTCCCTTTGCCACATTCACCTTCCCTTTGCCACAGTCACCTTCCCTTTGCCACATTTACCTTCCCTTTGCCACAGTCACCTTCCCTTTGCCACAGTCACCTTCCCTTTGCCACAGTCACCTTCCCTTTGCCACATTCACCTTCCCTTTGCCACAGTCACCTTCCCTTTGCCACAGTCACCTTCCCTTTGCCACAGTCACCTTCCCTTTGCCACAGTCACCTTCCCTTTGCCACAGTCACCTTCCCTTTGCCACATTCACCTTCCCTTTGCCACAGTCACCTTCCCTTTGCCACAGTCACCTTCCCTTTGCCACAGTCACCTTCCCTTTGCCACATTCACCTTCCCTTTGCCAGAGTCACCTTCCCTTTGCCAGAGTCACCTTCCCTTTGCCACATTCACCTTCCCTTTGCCACAGTCACCTTCCCTTTGCCACAGTCACCTTCCCTTTGCCACATTCACCTTCCCGTTGCCACAGTCACCTTCCCTTTGCCACATTCACCTTCCCTTTACCACAGTCACCTTCCCTTTGATACATTCACCTTCCCTTTACCACAGTCACCTTCCCTTTGCCACAGTCACCTTCCCTTTGCCACAGTCACCTTCCCTTTGCCACAGTCACCTTCCCTTTGCCACAGTCACCTTTCCTTTGCCATATTCACCTTCCCTTTGCCACAGTCACCTTCCCTTTACCACAGTCACCTTCCCTTTGCCACATTCACCTTCCCTTTGCCACAGTCACCTTCCCTTTGCCACGGTCACCTTCCCTTTGCCACATTCACCTTCCCTTTACCACAGTCACCTTCCCTTTGCCACATTCACCTTCCCTTTGCCACAGTCACCTTCCCTTTGCCACAGTCACCTTCCCTTTGCCACATTCACCTTCCCTTTGCCACAGTCACCTTCCCTTTGCCACAGTCACCTTCCCTTTGCCACAGTCACCTTCCCTTTGCCACATTCACCTTCCCTTTGCCACAGTCACCTTCCCTTTGCCACAGTCACCTTCCCTTTGCCACATTCACCTTCCCTTTGCCACAGTCACCTTCCCTTTGCCACAGTCACCTTCCCTTTGCCACATTCACCTTCCCTTTGCCACAGTCACCTTCCCTTTGCCACATTCACCTTCCCTTAGCCACAGTCACCTTCCCTTTGCCACAGTCACCTTCCCTTTGCCACATTCACCTTCCCTTTGCCACAGTCACATTCCCTTTGCCACAGTCACCTTCCCTTTGCCACAGTCACCTTCCCTTTGCCACAGTCACCTTCCCTTTGCCACAGTCACCTTCCCTTTGCCACAGTCACCTTCCCTTTGCCACAGTCACCTTCCCTTTGCCACATTCACCTTCCCTTTGCCACAGTCACCTGCCCTTTGCCACAGTCACCTTCCCTTTGCCACATTCACCTTTCCTTTGCCACAGTCACTTTCCCTTTGCCACATTCACCTTCCCTTTGCCACATTCACCTTCCCTTTGCCACATTCACCTTCCCTTTGCCACAGTCACCTTCCCTTTGCCACATATACCTTCCCTTTGCCACAGTCACCTTCCCTTTGCCACATATACCTTCCCTTTGCCACAGTCACCTTCCCTTTGCCACAGTCACCTTCCCTTTGCCACATATACCTTCCCTTTGCCACAGTCACCTTCCCTTTGCCACAGTCACCTTCCCTTTGCCACAGTCACCTGCCCTTTGCCACAGTCACCTTCCCTTTGCAATATTCACTTCTGACATACACATACACGTCCCACTAGGTCAGAAATCCCTTAACATCATGTCTGCGTAACATGTTCATAAAATCACTGGTGGGCGAAACGTCTACCTGACCCAGGTTACCTGACACAGGTTACCTGACCCAGGTTACCTGACCCAGGTTACCTGACCCAGGTTACCTGACACAGGTTACCTGACCCAGGTTACCTGACCCAGGTTACCTGACCCAGGTTACCTGACCCAGGTTACCTGACCCAGGGTACCTGACACAGGTTACCTGACCCAGGTTACCTGACCCAGGTTACCTGACACAGGTTACCTGACACAGGTTACCTGACACAGGTTACCTGACACAGGTTACCTGACACAGGTTACCTGACCCAGGTTACCTGACACAGGTTACCTGACACAGGTTACCTGACTCAGGTTACCTGACCCAGGTTACCTGACACAGGTTACCTGACCCAGGTTACCTGACCCAGGTTACCTGACCCAGGTTACCTGACCCAGGTTACCTGACCCAGGTTACCTGACACAGGTTACCTGACCCAGGGTACCTGACACAGGTTACCTGACCCAGGTTACCTGACCCAGGTTACCTGACACAGGTTACCTGACCCAGGTTACATGACCCAGGTTACCTGACCCAGGTTACTTGACCCAGGTTACCTGACACAGGTTACCTGACACAGGTTACCTGACACAGGTTACCTGACCCAGGTTACCTGACCCAGGTTACCTGACCCAGGTTACCTGACACAGGTTACCTGACCCAGGTTACCTGACCCAGGTTACCTGACCCAGGTTACCTGACCCAGGTTACCTGACCCAGGTTACCTGACACAGGTTACCTGACCCAGGTTACCTGACACAGGTTACCTGACCCAGGTTACCTGACCCAGGTTACCTGACCCAGGTTACCTGACCCAGGTTACCTGACCCAGGTTGCCTGACACAGGTTACCTGACCCAGGTTACCTGACCCAGGTTACCTGACCCAGGTTACCTGACCCAGGTTACCTGACCCAGGTTATCTGACCCAGGTTACCTGACCCAGGTTACCTGACACAGGTTACCTGATCCAGGTTACCTGACCCAGGTTACTTGACCCAAGTCACATGATTGGACTAAAGTTGATATACATTCTTATGGAACTTGATTGAGTTTGACCTACCTTTGACGGGTTTTGAGGGAATTCGTACTTCAGGAGTCAGAGGCCGTCGACCAGTCTCTTCTGGTTCTTGCCTGGTCCAACAGGCTGTTGCTGCTAGAGGTCCACTGGTCCACGTACCCATCACAGCCTCGTTGATTCAGAATGTAGTTAAGAAAAGGAATGCTGATCCCTCTCACTCTACAAGTCCCTCTCACTTTACAAGTCCCTGTCACTCTACAAGTCCCTGTCACTCTACAAGTCCCTCTCACTTTACAAGTCCCTGTCACTCTACAAGTCCCTGTCACTCTACAAGTCCCTCTCACTTTACAAGTCCCTGTCACTCTACAAGTCCCTGTCACTCTACAAGTCCCTCTCACTTTACAAGTCCCTGTCACTCTACAAGTCCCTCTCACTTTACAAGTCCCTGTCACTCTACAAGTCCCTGTCACTCTACAAGTCCCTGTCACTCTACAAGTCCCTGTCACTCTACAAGTCCCTCTCACCCTATAAGTCCCTCTCACCCTACAAGTCTCTCTCACCCTACAAGTCCCTCTCACTCAACAAGTCCCTCTCACTCAACAAGTCCCTCTCACCCTACAAGTCCCTCTCACCCTAGAAGTCTCTCTCACCCTACAAGTCCCTCTCACTCAACAAGTCCCTCTCACTCAACAAGTCCCTCTCACTCAACAAGTCCCTCTCACTCAACAAGTCCCTCTCACCCTACAAGTCCCTCTCACCCTACAAGTCCCTCTCACCCTACAAGTCCCTCTCACCCTACAAGTCCCTCTCACCCTACAAGTCCCTCTCACCCTACAAGTCCCTCTCACCCTACAAGTCCCTCTCACCCTACAAGTCCCTCTCACCCTACAAGTCCCTCTCACCCTACAAGTCCCTCTCACCCTACAAGTCCCTCTCACCCTACAAGTCCCTCTCACCCTACAAGTCCCTCTCACCCTACAAGTCCCTCTCACCCTACAAGTCCCTCTCACCCTACAAGTCCCTCTCACTCAACAAGTCCCTCTCACCCTACAAGTCCCTCTCACCCTACAAGTCCCTCTCACCCTACAAGTCCCTCTCACCCTACAAGTCCCTCTCACCCTACAAGTCCCTCTCACCCTACAAGTCCCTCTCACCCTACAAGTCCCTCTCACCCTACAAGTCCCTCTCACCCTACAAGTCCCTCTCACAATGAGGTATTCACAACACTTCTCCACCATGAATATCACTCCTACAAAATATTGCTTCTGCTTAATTCAATACTAGTCCTCCGTTTAATAATGTGAGAGTTAATATTCCTGTGTGTGTGTGTGTGTGTGTGTGTGTGTGTGTGTGTGTGTGTGTGTGTACTCACCTATTTGTGGTTGCAAGGGTCGAGTCACAGCTCCTGGCCCCGCCTCTTCGCTGATTGCTACTAGGTCCTCTCTCTCCCTGCCCCATGAGCTCTATCATACCTCGCCTTAAAACTATGTATGGTTCCCGCCTCCACTACGTCACTTTCTAGGCTATTCCACGGCCTGACTACTCTATGACTGAAGAAATACTTCCTAACATTCCTTTGATTCATCTGAGTCTTCAACTTCCAATTGTGACCTCTTGTGTCTGTGTCCCATCTCTGGAACATCCTGTCTTTGTCCACCTCGTCTATTCCGCGCAGTATTTTATATGTCGTTATCATGTCTCCCCTGACCCTCCTGGCCTCCAGTGTCGTCAGGCCGATTTCCCTCAACCTTTCTTCGTAGGACAATCCCCGTAGCTCTGGGACTAGTCTTGTTGCAAACCTTTGCACTTTCTCTAATTTCTTGACGTGCCTGACCAGGTGTGGATTCCAAACTGGTGCTGCATACTCCAGTATGGGCCTGACGTAAATGGTATACAGAGTCTTGAACGAATCCTTACTGAGGTATCGGAACGCTATCCGTAGGTTTGCCAGGCACCCGTATGCTGCAGCAGTTATCTGATTGATGTGCGCCTCAGGAGATATGCTCGGTGTGATACTCACCCCCAGATCTTTTTCCTTGAGTGAGGTTTGCAGACTCTGGCCATCTAAACTATATTGTGTCTGCGGTCTTCTTTGCCCTTCCCCAATCTTCATGACTTTGCATTTGGCGGGGTTAAACTCAAGGAGCCAGTTGCTGGACCAGGCTTGTAGCCTGTCCAGGTCTCTTTGTAGTCCTGCATGATCCTCATCCGATTTGATTCTTCTCATTAACTTCACATCGTCCGCAAACAAGGACACTTCTGAGTCTATCCCTTCCGTTATGTCGTTCACATATACCGAGAACAGCACAGGTCCTAGGACTGACCCCTGTGGAACCCCGCTTGTCACAGGCGCCCACTTTGACACCTCATCGTGTACCATGACTCGTTGTTGCCTCCCTGTAAGGTATTCTCTTATCCATTGCAGTGCCTTTCCTGTTATGTGTGCCTGATCCTCTAGCTTTTGCAGTAACCTCTTGTGAGGAACTGTGTCGAAGGCCTTCTTGCAGTCCAAAAAAATGCAGTCGATCCACCTCTCTCTCTCTTGTCTTACTTCTGTCACCTTGTCATAAAACTCTAGTAGGTTTGTGACACAGGATTTTCCCTCCCTGATACCGTGCTGGTTGTCAATTATACACTTGTTTCTTTCCAGGTGCTCCACCACTCTCCTCCTGATGATCTCTCCATGACCTTGCATACTATACACGTTAGTGATACAGGTCTGTAGTTTAGTGCCTCATGTCTATCTCCCTTTTTAAAAATTGGGACTACATTTGCCATCTTCCATACCTCGGGGAGTTGCCCAGTTTCAAATGATGTGTTGAATATCTTCGTTAATGGTACACACAATGTCTCTGCTCCCTCTTTAAGGACCCACGGAGAGATGTCTGGTCACACCGCCTTTGAGGTGTCAAGTTCGCATAGCAGCTTCTTCACCTCCTCCTTGGTTATATGTACCTCATCCAGCACTTGCTGGTGCACCCCCCTGCTCTGATTTCCTGGAGTCCTACTGGTTTCCACTGTAAATACTTCTTTAAATCTTGTGTTGAGCTCCTGACATACCTCCCGGTCGTTTCTTGTGAATTCCCCATCACCCTTCCTCAGTCTGATTACCTGGTCCTTGACTGTTGTTTTCCTCCTGATGTGGCTGTACAACAGCTTCGGGTCAGTCTTGACTTTCGATGCTATGTCATTTTCGTATTGTCTCTGAACCTCCCTTCTTATCTGTGCATATTCGTTTCCAGCTCTTCGGCTAATCTCTTTAATTTCCTGAGTTCTCTGTCTTCTGTACCTTTTCCATTCTCTAGTACACCTAGTTTTTGCCTCTCTACACCTTCGGGTGAACCAAGGACTCATTCTGTTCTTCCCATTATTTCTGTTTCCCTTGGGAACAAACCTCTCCTCTGCCTCCTTGCATTTTGTTGCCATATAGTCCATCATTTCTTGTACTGGTTTTCCTGTCAGTTCCCTCTCCCACTGAATGTCTTGAAGGAAGTTCCTCATGCCTGAGTAGTTCCCCCTTTTGTAGTTTGGTTTTTCCCAGCCTATTCCTGCTGCTCTCTCCACTTGGAGCTCAACTATGTAGTCGAAGCACAGAACCACATGATCACTAGCTCCCAGGGGCCTTTCATACATGATATCCTCGATGTCAGAACTACTCAAGGTGAATACAAGGTCCAGTCTTGCTGGTTCATCCTCTCCTCTCTCTCTGGTAGTGTCTCTAACATGTTGATGCATGAGGTTTTCCAGTACCACATCCATCATGTTGGCTCTCCATGTTTCGGGACCCCCATGGGCCTCCAGGTTTTCCCAGTCAATCTCCTTGTGATTGAAATCACCCATAATTAGTAACTTTGCTCCCCCCATGTGTGCTCTCCTGGCCACCTCGGCTAGTGTGTCGACCATTGCTCTGTTGCTCTCATCGTATTCTTCTCTTGGCCTCCTGCAGTTCTGTGGTGGGTTGTACATTACTGCAATTATCACCTTATGTCCCTAAGACTGGATTGTTCCTACTAAGTAGTCCCTTTCGCCCGTGCCATCCATTCCTTCCATTTTCTCAAACCCCCACTGGTTTTTAATGAGCACTGCACTCCTCCTTCCCCTCTCCACCCTCTGTCTTTCCTGAGGATTTGATATCCGGATGGAAAGATTGAATCTGTTATTATTCTGGTGAATTTTGTTTCTGTGAGTGCTATTATGTCTGGGGATGTCTCCTTGATTCTTTCGTGCCACTCCTCATACTTATTTGTTATTCCATCTGCATTTGTATA
>NC_091384.1:3363023-3408023 GCF_038502225.1 Cherax quadricarinatus | reverse complement strand
CTCCTTCACTTTGTAACTCCTTCAGGAACTCTATCATGCATTCAAGTTTTTATTTTCTTTTTCTTTTAAGACTTGGTATTCCCTCTTTATTCTTTAGTACAGTATTATGGTCATAACAAGTCTGATGATGTTAGCTACATTCACAACACCAACAGCTGGGGATTGACTAATTTTTTCTTACTTTCAGTATTTACTTAATCACTCTTTTATGACCTTATCACTACACTGCTGTTATAACCAACTAACATATATATTTGTTAATATTTCAGATCACACCGTTAACCTAATTAACTGTTTGGATATTATGTGTCAACACTGCAGCCAGTAGCCTGATCAGCTGACTGCTACCCTCCCTCACTCACTATTCATTCAAATTTAAATTGTAAAATTCTTGATCTTATCACATTATTCGCACTCTTGAAAGCTGTTACAGTCTTGTAGGTATGTTCACTGATTCACTCACGTACGATGACCGCTAATAATGTCTTAGGACAGCCACTAGAACGATATATCCTGGGAGCACTGTTTAGCGATACTGCTTCACGTGTGTGTGTTGTGTGTGTGTGTGTGTGTGTGTGTGTTGTGTGTGTGTGTGTGTGTGTGTGTGTGTGTGTGTGTACTCACCTATTTGTACTCACCTATTTGTGGTTGCAGGGGTCGAGTCCTAGCTCCTGGCCCCGCCTCTTCACCGGTTGCTACTAGGCCCTCTCTCTCCCCGCTCCATGAGCTTTATCAAACCTCGTCTTAAAACTGTGTATGGTTCCTGCCTCCACTACGTCATTTTCTAGGCTATTCCACTGCCTTACAACTCTATGACTGAAGAAATACTTCCTACTATCTCTCTGACTCATTTGTGTCTTCAACTTCCAATTGTGGCCTCTTGTTTCTGTGTCCCCTCCCTGGAACATCCTGTCTTTGTCCACCTTGTCTATTCCACGCAGTATTTTATATGTCGTTATCATGTCTCCCCTGACCCTCCTGTCCTCCAGTGTCGTCAGGCCGATTTCCCTTAATCTTTCTTCATAGGACATTCCCCTTAGCTCTGGAACTAACCTTGTCGCAAACCTTTGTACTTTCTCTAGTTTCTTGACGTGCTTTATCAAGTGCGGGTTCCAAACAGGTGCTGCATACTCCAGTATGGGCCTGACATACACGGTGTACAGTGTCTTGAATGATTCCTTACTAAGGTATCGGAATGCTGTTTTCAGTGTGTGTGTGTGTGTGTGTGTGTGTGTGTGTGTGTGTGTGTGTGTGTGTGTGGTGTGTGTGTGTGTGTGTGTGTGTGTGTGTGTGTGTGTGTGTGTGTGTGTGTGTTTGTGTGTGTGTGTGTGTGTGTGTGTGTGTGTGTGTTAATACACAAACATATACAAGGGAGTATACACAGGAATTGAGATGTTTAGATAAGAGGGGAGAGACTACATGATAACTGGGAGGTGAGAGAGAGAGAGAGAGAGAGAGAGAGAGAGAGAGAGAGAGAGAGAGAGAGAGAGAGAGAGAGAGAGAGTTATTTTTAACAAATACATAAAATCAGTAAACCCGTATGAGTCAAGAGAGAATTTCATGGTCGTGTTGGTCGATGTGGGAGGTCGCCGCTATATCGGGAATGTAGGTGAGTCACCTGGACTCAATTCACTCTCAGGTGAGTCACCTGGACTATGTTTATACTCACACCTGGCTACTACATGTGTGACATCACTAGTGTTAGTCAATGATGTGTATGTGTACTCACCTACATATCCTTGCAGGGGTCGAGTCACAGCTCCTGATCCCACCTTACCACTCACCAGAGTCACTCCCTCCTAACTTCAAACAACTGATCTAACCAACCCTCCTGTGTTTCCAAATACGTTTGTACTCTTTTTATTTCTTCGTCTCTCATTCTCCTCATCCGTCTACCATCATCAGTAAACAGAGATCCATACGACTCATTTCCCTTTGAATTGTCAACCAAATGAAGGAGAAACAGTATTGGGTCTAGTGTTGATCTATGCGGTACCCCACCTGTTATTGTTGCTCGTTATGACTTCTCTTAGAAGACAATAGTCGCACACGACTTCTATCCCTCAGCTGTGGTACTCTTCTAGTGTCTTCCAGATCTCTGGTAACTGTCCAGTGTTCACTGTCTTCCAGATCTCTGGTAACTGTCCAGTGTTCACTGTCTTCCAGATCTCTGGTAACTGTCCAGTGTTCACTGTCTTCTAGATCTCTGGTAGCTGTCCAGTGTTCACTGTCCTCCAGATCTCTGGTAACTGTCCAGTGTTCACTGTCTTCCAGATCTCTGGTAACTGTCCAGTGTTCACTGTCTTCCAGATCTCTGGTAACTGTCCAGTGTTCACTGTCTTCTAGATCTCTGGTAGCTGTCCAGTGTTCACTGTCTTCCAGATCTCTGGTAACTGTCCAGTGTTCAGTGTCTTCCAGATCTCTGGTAACTGTCCAGTGTTCACTGTCTTCCAGATCTCTGGTAACTATCCAGTGTTCACTGTCTTCCAGATCTCTGGTAACTGCCCAGTGTTCACTGTCTTCCAGATCTCTGGTAACTGTCCAGTGTTCACTGTCTTCCAGATCTCTGGTAACTGTCCAGTGTTCAGTGTCTTCCAGATCTCTGGTAACTATCCAGTGTTCACTGTCTTCCAGATCTCTGGTAACTGTCCAGTGTTCAGTGTCTTCCAGATCTCTGGTAACTGTCCAGTGTTCACTGTCTTCCAGATCTCTGGTAACTGTCCAGTGTTCAGTGTCTTCCAGATCTCTGGTAACTGTCCAGTGTTCAGTGTCTTCCAGATCTCTGGTAACTGTCCAGTGTTCACTGTCTTCCAGATCTCTGGTAACTGTCCAGTGTTCAGTGTCTTCCAGATCTCTGGTAACTGTCCAGTGTTCACTGTCTTCCAGATCTCTGGTAACTGTCCAGTGTTCACTGTCTTCCAGATCTCTGGTAACTATTTGACACAGTGCTGCTGCCTCTCAGCTAGTTCATTACACAGTGCTGCTGCTGCTGCTGCTGCTGCTGCTGCTTCTCTCACAATCCATGGTGACACCTGGTCAGCCTCCACTGCCTTGGATCTCTTCTCAAGCTCCATCAAAACTTTCTTTACCTCTGTCCTTATTTTGTGTATGTCTAGTACCTGCTGGTGCACTCTTCCTCCTAGTATCTCTGTACTTGTGTGTATAGTGTCCAATACCTGCTGGTGCACTCTTCCTCCTAGTATCTCTGTACTTGTGTGTATAGTGTCCAATACCTGCTGGTGCACTCTTCCTCCTAGTATCTCTGGTATTAATTCTGTTTCCACTGAGAAGATTTCTTCAGAAAATTTATTCAACACATCACACACACACACACACACACACACACACACACACACACACACACATATCCTTCTTGTTGTTCATGAGCTCTCCTCCTTCCTTCCTTCCTTCCTTCTTCTTACCTTTATCATTTGAATAACCTGGTTGTTTACTGTTATCTTTCTTCTCCTGTGTCGTTCTTGTCTCTCTGTTTCCTAATTCTTGCATTCTTTGCGGCTGATCTTCTGCGCTCTCCTCTGTCCTCCCTTTCTTACAGTTCTCCCATGCTCTTATGCTTCTCTCCTTTGCTTCTCTCCATCTTTGGTTGAACCCAGGATTCTCTTGGTCCTCCCTATTCCCCATCTTGGTCTACGAATGACATTCTCTTCTGCTTCCCAGTACTTCCCCTGACTAAACCCCCCAGTACTTCCCCTGACTGCACCCCTAGCACTTCCCCTGATTGTACCACCAGTACTTCCCCTGACTGCTCCCCCAGTACTTCCCCTGACTGCACCCCCAGCACTTCCCCTGACTGCTCCCCTAGTACTTTCCCTGATTGTACCACCAGTACTTCCCCTGACTGCTCCCCCAGTACTTCCCCTGACTGCACCCCCAGCACTTCCCCTGATTGTACCACCAGTACTTCCCCTGAATACACTCCCCAGTACTTCCCCTGACTGCTCCCCCAGTACTTCCCCTGACTGCTCCCCCAGTACTTCCCCTGACTGCACCCCCCAGCACTTCCCCTGATTGTACCACCAGTACTTCCCCTGACTACACTCCCCAGTACTTCCACTGACTGCACCCCCAGTTCACCTTTTCTTACCCAAATCCACCTTTACAAAAACCTACGTATCGTGTACGTCGTGGCTATGGCTCCCCACAATTGAAATTGTGAAGGCAGTAGCCAAGATTCTTCAGAGAAAAAATATAACAGAATATTATAGATAATTATTGATGGGTTGATGTTTGAGGAGTGTGTAGCCCCCCCCCCATCTCTCTCTCTCTCTCTCTCTCTCTCTCTCTCTCTCTCTCTCTCTCTCTCTCTCTCTCTCTTTTACACAGGGATTTACAAAGTTAGGGTCAGTGTTTCTAACTTTATTTACAAGCTAAGAGCTGTTACATAACATCAGCTCATTTGAAAGCTTTCTCTCTCTCTCTATCTCTCTCTCTCTCTCTCTCCCTCTCTCTCTCTCTCTCCCCTCGCCCTTATCCATTTATTGAGTCTTTCATGTTTTTCCTCTTCCCCTCATTCCCCTCTTACGTGTTTCGGTTCTTCAGTATGTCCCCTCTTCCGTTCTTTCACTCTTGCGTGTCTCCCCTCTCTCTCTCTCTCTCTCTCTCTCTCTCTCTCTCTCTCTATTTATTTATTTCAGTGCATATTTTGCCTCAGGTGAGAGAGGATGGTAATTGTATTTATGACGTTTATATATGTGTGTATATGTTTATCTCTCTCTCTCTTTCACACACACACACACACACACACACACACACACACACACACACACACACACACACACACACACACACACACACAACAGTAAGACAAGAGAGAGAGGGGTGGGTGGATTGCATTTTCTTGGACTGCAAGAAGGCGTTTGACACAGTTCCACACAAGAGATTGGTGCAAAAACTGGAGGACCAAGCAGGGATAACAGGGAAGGCACTACAATGGATCAGGGAATACTTGTCAGGAAGACAGCAGCGAGTCATGGTACGTGGCGAGGTGTCAGAGTGGGCACCTGTGACCAGCGGGGTCCTGCAGGGGTCAGTCCTAGGACCAGTGCTGTTTCTGGTATTTGTGAACGACATGACGGAAGTAATAGACTCTGAGGTGTCCCTGTTTGTAGATGACGTGAAGTTGATGAGAAGAATTCACTCGATCGAAGACCAGGCAGAACTACAAAGGGATCTGGACAGGCTGCAGACCTGGTCCAGCAATTGGCTCCTGGAGTTCAATCCCACCAAGTGCAAAGTCATGAAGATTGGGGAAGGGCAAAGAAGACCGCAGACGGAGTACAGTCTAGGGGGCCAGAGACTACAAACCTCACTCAAGGAAAAAGATCTTGGGGTGAGTATAACACCGAGCACATCTCCTGAAGCGCACATCAACCAAATAACTGCTGCAGCATATGGGCGCCTAGCAAACCTCAGAACAGCATTCCGACATCTTAATAAAGAATCATTCAGGACCCTGTACACCGTGTATGTTAGGCCCATATTGGAGTATGCGGCACCAGTTTGGAACCCACACCTAGCCAAGCACGTGAAGAAACTAGAGAAAGTGCAAAGGTTTGCAACAAGACTAGTCCCAGAGCTAAGAGGTATGTCCTACGAGGAGAGGTTAAGGGAAATCAACCTGACGACACTGGAGGACAGGAGAGATAGGGGGGACATGATAACGGCATACAAAATACTGAGAGGAATTGACAAGGTGGACAAAGACAGGATGTTCCAGAGATTGGACACAGTAACAAGGGGACACAGTTGGAAGCTGAAGACACAGATGAATCACAGGGATGTTAGGAAGTATTTCTTCAGCCACAGAGTAGTCAGTAAGTGGAATAGTTTGGGAAGCGATGTAGTGGAGGCAGGATCCATACATAGCTTTAAGCAGAGGTACGATAAAGCTCATGGTTCAGGGAGAGTGACCTAGTAGCGACCAGTGAAGAGGCGGGGCCAGGAGCTTGGACTCGACCCCTGCAACCTCAACTAGGTGAGTACAACTAGGTGAGTACACACACACACACACACACACACACACACACACACACACACACACACACACACACACACACACACACACATACACACACACACATACACACACACACACACACACACATACATACACACACACACACACACACACACACACACACACACACACACACACAACTGTTGTATAGCCACATCAGGAGGAAGACAACAGTCAAAGACCAGGTGATCAGATTAAGGACAGAAGGTGGAGAACTCACAAGAAATGATCAGGAGGTATGTGAGGAGCTGAACAGGAGATTTAAGGAAGTTTTTACAGTAGAGACAGGAAGGGCTGTGGGAAGACAGAACAGAAGGGAACATCAAGAGGGAATATACCAACAAGTGTTGGATGACATACGAACAACTGAGGAGGAGGTGAAGAAGCTCTTAAGTGACCTTGACACCTCAAAGGCGATGGGACCGGACAACATCTCCCCATGGGTCCTTAGAGAAGGAGCAGAGATGCTGTGCGTGCCTCTAACCACAATCTTCAACACATCCCTTGAAACTGGGCAACTACCTGAGAAATGGAAGACAGCTAATGTAGTCCCCATATTTAAGAAAGGAAACAGAAACGAGGCACTAAACTACAGACCTGTGTCTCTGACATGTATTGTGTGCAAAGTCATGGAGAAGATTATCAGGAGGAGAGTGGTCGAACACCTGGAAAGGAACAAGATTATAAATGAAAACCAGCATGGGTTCATGGAAGGCAAATCTTGTATCACAAACCTCCTGGAGTTTTATGACAAGGTAACAGAAGCAAGACACGAGAGAGAGGGGTGGGTAGATTGCGTTTTCCTAGACTGCAGGAAGGCCTTTGACACAGTTCCCCACAAGAGATTAGTGCAGAAGCTGGAGGATCAGGCACACGTAAAAGGAAGGGCACTGCAATGGATAAGGGAATACCTGACAGGGAGGCAACAACGAGTCATGGTACGTGAAGAGGTATCACAGTGGGCGCCTGTTACGAGCGGGGTCCCACAGGGGTCAGTTCTAGGACCAGTGCTATTTTTGATATATGTGAACGACATGATGGAAGGAATAGACTCTGAAGTGTCCCTGTTCGCAGATGATGTGAAGTTGATGAGAAGAATTAAATCGGACGAGGATGAGGCAGGACTGCAAAGAGACCTGGAGAGGCTGGACATGTGGTCCAGTAACTGGCTTCTCGAATTCAATCCAGCCAAATGCAAAGTCATGAAGATTGGGGAGGGGCAAAGAAGACCACAGACAGAGTATAGGCTAGGTGGACAAAGACTACAGACCTCACTCAGGGAGAAAGACCTTGGGGTGACCATAACACCGAGCACATCACCGGAGGCACACATCAACCAAATAACCGCTGCAGCATACAGGCGCCTGGCAAACCTGAGAATAGCGTTCCGATACCTTAATAAGGAATCGTTCAAGACACTGTACACTGTGTATGTTAGGCCCATACTGGAGTATGCAGCACCAGTCTGGAACCCACACCTGGTCAAGCACGTCAAGAAGTTAGAGAAAGTACAAAGGTTTGCAACAAGGCTAGTCCCAGAGCTCAAGGGAATGTCGTACGAGGAAAGGTTAAGGGAAATCGGACTGACGACACTGGAGGACAGAAGGGTCAGGGGAGACATGATAACGACATACAAGAACCTGCGGGGAATAGACAAGGTGGACAGAGATAGGATGTTCCAGAGAGGGGACACAGGGACAAGGGGTCACAACTGGAAGCTGAAGACTCAGACGAGTCACAGGGACGTTAGGAAGTATTTCTTCAGTCATAGAGTTGTCAGCAAGTGGAATAGCCTAGCAAGTGAAGTAGTGGAGGCAGGAACCATACATAGTTTTAAGAAGAGGTATGACAAAGCTCAGGAAGCAGAGAGAGAGAGAATCCAGTAGCGATCAGTGAAGAGGCGGGGCCAGGAGCTGAGTCTCGACCCCTGCAACCACAATTAGGTGAGTACAATTAGGTGAGTACACACATACACACATACTCACACACACACACATACACACACACACACACACACACATACACACACACACACACACACACACACACACACACAAAACACACACACACACACACACACACACACACAACACACACACACACACACACACACACACACAACACACACACACACACACACACACACACACACACACACACACACACAACACACACACACACACACACACACACACACACACACACACACACACACAACACACACACACACACACACACACACACACACACACACACACACACACACACACACACACAACACACACACACACACACACACACACACACACACACACACACACCCACACACACACACACACACACACACAACACACACACACACACACACATACACACACACACACACATACACACACACAGACACACACATACACACACACACACACACACACACACACACACACACACACACACACACACACACACACACACACACACACACACACACACACACACACACACACACACACACACACACACACACACACACACACACACACAACACACACACACACACAACACACACACACACACACAACACACACACACACACAACACACACACACACACACACACACACACACACACACACACACACACACACACACACACACACACACACACACACACACACACACACACACACACACACACACACACACACACACACACAACACACACACACACACAACACACACACACACACACACACACACACACACACACACACACACACACACACAACACACACCCACACAACACACCCACACAACACACACACACACACACACACACACACACACACACACACACACACACACACACACACACACACACAACACACACACACACACACACACACAACACACACACACACACACACACACACACAATCATTTACATAAAATACAAACAATTCTATTGTTTTTTGAGATAATTAACATATGCTTTGTGTTTGTCTCTGTTTGTTCTCTGTTTGTTCTCTGTTTGTCCTCTGTTTGTTCCCCAGGAGGAGATATGTTCGGACCTTGAGTCTAACCCTTGCTCATTTTCTTATCTAAACTTATGCTAATTTTCTCTCTCTCTCTCTCTCTCTCTCTCTCTCTCTCTCTCTCTCTCTCTCTCTCTCCCCTTTCATCTCTAGATTTCTTCCTTCTTCCCCTCAGTTTCTTCCCCTTCCTAATATACATTCCCCTCCCCTCCCCTTCTCAAAGCTTAATTTCCCCTCACTCTCCTCCCCTCTCTAAGCTACATTTCCCCTCCTTCCCTCTCTAAGCTACATTTCCCCCTCTCTTCTCCCCTCTCTAAGCTACATTCCCCTCATCCTCGTCCGTTTCTTAAGTAGCATTTCCCCTCTCTCCTTCCCCCACCTGACCAAGTAACATTTCCCCTCTCTTCCCAAGTGATATTTCCCCTCATTCTCCTCTTTTCAGGCTACGTTTCCCCTCACTCACGAAAATATAGATAAATGCCAGGCATAGAATTTCCCCTCATTTAACATTGAGGGGAAATTGTCCTGACCGCTGCCAGTGTTGACTTCCATGATCTGAGGGGAGAGGGGAGAGGGAAGGGGAGAGGGAGGGGAGGTGAGCACAGGGAAGAGGAGAGGTGAGGGGAGTAGGAGAGCTGGAGAGGGATATGGGAGGGGAGATAGGAGATGGAAGGGGAGAGGGAGGGGGGAGACAGAGGAGTGGGGAGGGGAGGTGAGGGGAAGGGGGTTTAAGGAAGGGGAGATAAACTCAATAAAGGGAAGGTCTCCTCTGATTCCCCTTATTACTAAAGGGAGGTTTCCCCTTGTTCCTTCCCTTACTGTCCTCTGTTTTCCCCTTTACTCTCTTTAATCATTTCCTTACCATTTCTCTCTTCCCCATTTTCCCCTCTCTCTTTCTCCCCTCTTCTCTCCCATTTTCCTCCTCTTTATCTCCCCTCGTGTGTTCCCTCTCTCTCTCTCTCTCCCCTCTTCCTCTTTATCTCCCCTCTGTCTGTTCCCTCTCTCTTTCCCCTCTTTATCTCCCCTCTGTGTGTTCCCCTCTCTACTACCTCTTCCTCTCTGTGTGATCTCCTCACCCTCTCCCCTCTCTGTGTTCCCCTTCTTCGTCTCCCCTATGTGTCCCCCACCCGTCTCCCCTCTGTGCTCCCCTCACTCCTTGGTAACACCTGTAATTACGTCTACCTGTGTGCTGGGCAGGTGTAATCGTCAATTTCCACCCCTCAACTACGCTAATGTTTCTTGAATTGCGACTGAGGGGAAAAGAGGGGAGGGGAGGACCGGGAGGGGAGACAAAAGGGGGAAGAGAGGGAACAGGAGAGAGAATAAGCGGGGAAAAAAGAGGGGAAACAGTATTACATAGTATGTAATATATATATATATATATATATATATATATATATATATATATATATATATATATATATATATATATATATATATATATATATATATATATATATATATTCTGGGAAGCTTCTGTTGTGAAGGAGAGAGGAGAGTAAGCTTACACAGAGCTGTTTAAAGCTCTTTGAGAAAGTCACATAAGATTGACTTCCACTTTCAGTTCTACGTAGACACAGTGTACACAGTCAGTGTACATAGACACAGTGTACACAGTCAGTGTACATAGTCACAGTGTACACAGTCAGTGTACATAGTCACAGTGTATACAGTCAGTGTACATAGACACAGTGTACACACAGTCAGTGTACGTAGACACAGTGTACACAGTCAGTGTACGTAGACACAGTGTACACAGTCAGTGTACATAGTCACAGTGTACACAGTCAGTGTACATAGACACAGTGTACACACAGTCAGTGTACGTAGACACAGTGTACACAGTCAGTGTACGTAGACACAGTGTACACAGTCAGTGTACGTAGACACAGTGTACACAGTCAGTGTACATAGACACAGTGTACACACAGTCAGTGTACGTAGACACAGTGTACACAGTCAGTGTACGTAGACACAGTGTACACAGTCAGTGTACATAGACACAGTGTACACAGTCAGTGTACATAGACACTGTGTACACAGAGTTAGTGTACATAGACACAGTGTACACAGAGTCAGTGTACATAGACACAGTGTACACAGTCAGTGTACATAGACACAGTGTACACAGAGTCAGTGTACATAGACACAGTGTACACAGTCAGTGTACATAGACACAGTGTACACAGAGTCAGTGTACATAGACACAGTGTACACAGTCAGTGTACATAGACACAGTGTACACAGTCAGTGTACATAGACACAGTGTACACAGTCAGTGTACATAGACACAGTGTACACAGTCAGTGTACATAGACACAGTGTACACAGTCAGTGTACATAGACACAGTGTACACAGTCAGTGTACATAGACACAGTGTACACAGTCAGTGTACATAGACACAGTGTACACAGTCAGTGTACATAGACACAGTGTACACAGTCAGTGTACATAGACACAGTGTACACAGAGTCAGTGTACATAGACACAGTGTACACAGTCAGTGTACATAGACACAGTGTACACAGTCAGTGTACATAGACACAGTGTACACAGAGTCAGTGTACATAAACACAGTGTACACAGTCAGTGTACATAGACACAGTGTACACAGTCAGTGTACATAGACACAGTGTACACAGAGTCAGTGTACATAGACACAGTGTACACAGAGTCAGTGTACATAGACACAGTGTACACAGAGTCAGTGTACATAGACACAGTGTACACAGAGTCAGTGTTCATAGACACAGTGTACATAGACACAGTGTACACAGAGTCAGTGTACACAAAGTCAGTGTACATAGACACAGTGTACACAGAGTCAGTGTACATAGACACAGTGTACACAGATTCAGTGTACACAGAGTCAGTGTACATAGACACAGTGTACACAGAGTCAGTGTACATAGACACAGTGTACACAGTCAGTGTACATAGACACAGTGTACACAGAGTCAGTGTACATAGACACAGTGTACACAGAGTCAGTGTACATAGACACAGTGTACACAGTCAGTGTACATAGACACAGTGTACACAGAGTCAGTGTACATAGACACAGTGTACACAGTCAGTGTACATAGACACAGTGTACACAGTCAGTGTTCATAGACACAGTGTACACAGTCAGTGTACATAGACACAGTGTACACAGAGTCAGTGTACATAGACACAGTGTACACAGTCAGTGTACATAGACACAGTGTACACAGTCAGTGTACATAGACACAGTGTACACAGAGTCAGTGTACATAGACACAGTGTACACACAGTCAGTGTACATAGACACAGTGTACACAGTCAGTGTACATAGACACAGTGTACACAGAGTCAGTGTACATAGACACAGTGTACACAGAGTCAGTGTACATAGACACAGTGTACACAAAGTCAGTGTACATAGACACAGTGTACACAGAGTCAGTGTACATAGACACAGTGTACACAGTCAGTGTACATAGACACAGTGTACATAGAGTCAGTGTACATAGAGTCAGTGTACATAGACACAGTGTACACAGAGTCAGTGTACACAAAGCCAGTGTACATAGACACAGTGTACACACAGTCAGTGTACATAGACACAGTGTACACAGAGTCAGTGTACACAGAGTCAGTGTACATAGACACAGTGTACACAGAGTCAGTGTACATAGACACAGTGTACACAGAGTCAGTGTACATAGACACAGTGTACACAGTCAGTGTATATAGATACAGTGTACACAGTCAGTGTACATAGTCACAGTGTACACAGAGTCAGTGTACATAGACACAGTGTACACAGAGTCAGTGTACATAGACACAGTGTACACAGAGTCAGTGTACATAGACACAGTGTACACAGAGTCAGTGTACATAGACACAGTGTACACAGAGTCAGTGTACATAGACACAGTGTACACAGAGTCAGTGTACATAGACACAGTGTACACAGTCAGTGTACATAGACACAGTGTACACAGTCAGTGTACATAGACACAGTGTACACAGAGTCAGTGTACATAGACACAGTGTACACACAGTCAGTGTACATAGACACAGTGTACACAGTCAGTGTACATAGACACAGTGTACACAGAGTCAGTGTACATAGACACAGTGTACACAGAGTCAGTGTACATAGACACAGTGTACACAAAGTCAGTGTACATAGACACAGTGTACACAGAGTCAGTGTACATAGACACAGTGTACACAGTCAGTGTACATAGACACAGTGTACATAGAGTCAGTGTACATAGAGTCAGTGTACATAGACACAGTGTACACAGAGTCAGTGTACACAAAGCCAGTGTACATAGACACAGTGTACACACAGTCAGTGTACATAGACACAGTGTACACAGAGTCAGTGTACACAGAGTCAGTGTACATAGACACAGTGTACACAGAGTCAGTGTACATAGACACAGTGTACACAGAGTCAGTGTACATAGACACAGTGTACACAGTCAGTGTATATAGATACAGTGTACACAGTCAGTGTACATAGTCACAGTGTACACAGAGTCAGTGTACATAGACACAGTGTACACAGAGTCAGTGTACATAGACACAGTGTACACAGAGTCAGTGTACATAGACACAGTGTACACAGAGTCAGTGTACATAGACACAGTGTACACAGAGTCAGTGTACATAGACACAGTGTACACAGTCAGTGTACATAGACACAGTGTACACAGTCAGTGTACATAGACACAGTGTACACAGTCAGTGTACATAGACACAGTGTACACAGTCAGTGTACATAGACACAGTGTACACAGTCAGTGTACATAGACACAGTGTACACAGTCAGTGTACATAGACACAGTGTACACAGTCAGTGTACATAGACACAGTGTACACAGAGTCAGTGTACATAGACACAGTGTACACAGAGTCAGTGTACATAGACACAGTGTACACACAGTCAGTTTACATAGTCACAGTGTACACAGTCAGTGTACATAGACACAGTGTACACAGAGTAAGTGTACATAGACACACTGTACACAGTCAGTGTACATAGACACAGTGCACACAAAGTCAGTGTACATAGACACAGTGCACACAAAGTCAGTGTACATAGACACATTGTACATAGGGACAGTGTACATAGATGCAGTGTACATAGGGTCAGTGTACACAGACTTAGTGTACACAGAGTCAGTGTACACAGACACAGTGTACACAGTCAGTGTACACAGTGTACACAAACACAGCCAGTGTACACAAACACAGCCGGTGTACACAGTGTACACAGTGTACACAAACACAGCCAGTGTACACAAACACAGCCGGTGTACACAGTGTACACAGTGTACACAAACACAGCCAGTGTACACAAACACAGCCGGTGTACACAGTGTACACAGACACAGCCAGTGTACACAGACAGAGGAAAGATAACAGGCAGGGCTCATACCATCACAACAATCAGTACCCTGCCTGGTAGACTGGCAGGGGAAGAATAACAGGGACCTGGGAAGGGTAACAGAGTAAACATGGCGACCAGGTTGTTCACATAAATGTCATGTTAATAATGGAGGTGTCTGGTGTGTGTGTGTGTGAGGGGGGGGGTTGGGGGAGAGGAGGGAAGGGGAGTTTGTGGGGGGGGAGAGTGGAGAGAGTTGGGGGGACTGTTTCGTATATACATATAGGGGCTGTGATTCGTCCCCTGCAACGACCTATAGGTAAGTTCACACATTTACACACACACAAAACACACACACACACACACACACACACACACACACACACACACACACACACACACACACACACACACACACACACACACACACACACACACACACACACAGGAAACACACAAGTGACCTTCTTCTTTCTATCACTTCCCAATTCATTATTCATTGCTTCTTCCGTCCAGCTTTCCTTTGTTGCCTCGTCCCTCCCCTCTTCCCCTCTTCTTCCCCTCTCCCTTCCCCTCTCCACATGTATCCATATATATACCTTACACTTACCTCACGGGTTAAGTTCCTTAATATCGTGAAATGTGAATTGAAGATCTTACCAGAGAAATTAGGTTAGGTTCTTCACCTCCTTAAATATACCCAGTAGGATGTCTTAATTCGTTCAGCTCTAGAGGAAGTATGAACGATTTTATATTTAATATTGTAGCTGCTGTGCCTCACTGCTGGTAACACAGAATCACTGCTGATAACACTGAATCACTGCTTATACAATCACTGCTGATACCACAGCATCACTGCTGGGTTCAGTAACCTTCTCATAGCACTACTTTTAAATGAATATATATATATATATATATATATATATATATATATATATATATATATATATATATATATATATATATATATATATATATATATATATATATATATATATATATATATATATATATATATATATATTGATATGTAACCTTGACATAGTAAGACAGCTGTTGGAAAAGTACACACACACCTGAGAGTAATGTGTGTGTATGTGTGTGTGTGTGTGTGTGTGTGTGTGTGTGTGTGTGTGTGTGTGTGGTTATTTGTTGATGGGCTACATATGACCGTCACTATTCCTCTTGTCTCTCTGGATACTACACTAGCTATTATGTAGTCCCTAAACACTTCTGTTCCCATCTCTCATAATACCTCATATCTCCAGTGATATCTGACAATGCTACTTCCCCTTTCGTTGCTCTTTCCTGTCTTACTATCAGGTATCGCTCTGGAAATACCAGATTTGCAATCTCTGATAGTTTTTCTCTGTTGGAGTTACTGTATCAGGGTTGCCTTCTACAACTCTCTCTCTCTGTCAACATTTGAGTTCTGTACTTTAAAACTGGGGCTTAATGTGCACCTCATATCCATCCCGTGGATAGTAGCACAGGATCATATGGATACACAATAGGCCTAGGAACTAGGCCCAGAAAGGGTTAACAGGATTACATCTGGATTTATATCTACAGTTAGCTTATTTGTTACAAGCAAATTTAGGAAATTTTATTAATATATCTGGTATCTTACTTTCATCATTAAGACAGGCAGAACAACCGCTGTGAAAATTAATGAAATTCCAAGCGCTTTCGTAATTTCTCACACTATCAAGGAATGCGTCTGGAATTTCACCATTTTTTTTTCACGGGGGTTGTTCTGCATATTGTGATATCACTGTATTTTGTTCTTAATGCATCAAGATAGTGACCTTGGGAGAGTTTTCTCTCTCTCGTATCTAACGAAGAATCTATTTTCCTTGGGATTATTGGGGGTGGGATTCTCTGTGGGGTTATGGGGTATTTTCCAAACCCCCTTACTTCTTCTTGTTTCCTCTCTTTAATGGGTGCTTTCTTTATCTGTTCCCCTCCTCTGTTGCCTCTTCCTGTCCTGTATCGCCTCTCTTCCTTTCATTCCTCTTCCATCTGTTCTTCTGTCACACACAGATGCTGTGTAATAATGTTGGTAGAATTACCGACAATAAGTTGGGTAAAAAGACACAAGTGTAATGTTGGTAGAATTACCGACAATATGTTGGGTAAAAGGACACAAGTGTAATGTTGGCAGAATTACCGACAATATGTTGGGTAAAAGGACACAAGTGTAATGTTGGTAGAATTACCGACAATAAGTTGGGTAAAAGGACACAAGTGTAATGTTGGTAGAATTACCGACAATAAGTTGGGTAAAAGGACACAAGTGTAATGTTGGTAGAATTACCGACAATAAGTTGGGTAAAAGGACACAAGTGTAATGTTTTTAGAATTACCGACAATAAGTTGGGTAAAAGGACACAAGTGTAATGTTGGTAGAATTACCGACAATAAGTTGGGTAAAAGGACACAAGTGTAATGTTGGTAGAATTACCGACAATAAGTTGGGTAAAAGGACACAAGTGTAATGTTGGTAGAATTACCGACAATAAGTTGGGTAAAAGGACACAAGTGTAATGTTGGTAGAATTACCGACAATATGTTGGGTAAAAAGACACAAGTGTAATGTTGGTAGAATTACCGACAATAAGTTGGGTAAAAGGACACAAGTGTAATGTTGGTAGAATTACCGACAATAAGTTGGGTAAAAGGACACAAGTGTAATGTTGGTAGAATTACCGACAATATGTTGGGTAAAAAGACACAAGTGTAATGTTGGTAGAATTACCGACAATATGTTGGGTAAAAAGACACAAGTGTAATGTTGGTAGAATTACCGACAATAAGTTGGGTAAAAGGACACAAGTGTAATGTTGGTAGAATTACCGACTATATGTTGGGTAAAGGGACACAAGTCCAACAAATGTGACATTTTTATCGTGGCAACGTTTTGCTCTTCGTTACAAACAATACATGTACCACAACTACTACTACTACTGCTACCACCTACAACGATTATATTATGCCCTGGACCTCCTTCTGTACCAATATATATACCCTCTGTGTCCTTATATTGCTTGTGAAAGCTTGACAAAGCTCCTGGAGAGCGAAACGTTGCCACAATGAAACGTTCACGTGTCCTGTTTACCTAATATACATACTAGTTTGGTATACCAGTAATGACGAGCAGTATACATATTAATGTATCCACAAACGTGTGGTTATAAGGGAATAACAATACTGTGACTGGCAGGGAATCGAACTCGCGATATTTTAGCACCATTCGTACTGGGCTTCTCAGTACAGGTGGACCGGTAAGCCAGCCGAAGTTCTCTGTCAGATGACCAAAAGCTCCAGCTGTGGGCCATCATAGGACTGAGACCCGCATTAGGACAAACCTTACCTAATCAGTACTAGGTTCCCCTAGTACTAGATTTCTTGTTTCTGACTGGTAATAGTCTTGATCTTAATAATAATAATAATAATAATAATAATAATAATAATAATAATAATAATGATAATCTTTATTTCTACAAGTATATGATACAACTTATACAGACCATAGCTGACACCTATGACATACTGCAATATAGAAAGCCGCTTGTTATTCAGAGCATTTCCCGCAGATTAGGGTAATTTTGTCCCCAGGATGCGACCCGTACCAGTCGACTTACACCCAGGTACCTATTTTACTGCTAGGTGAACATAGACAGCAGGTGTCTTATGGAAATACGTCTGTGCATATTCTCTTATCGACGAGAAACCAGAGATTTTCTCTTGTACCCTGAGTTAGTACTCTCCTACGAGAGTACCAACTCGGGGCCTCCTACCAGAGTACGTCTCCTGGTTACTTTCTGTCACGTCTTCAATCATCATCTTTCTCGTTTATTACCCTTCCTTCAGTACGTCTGTCATCTTCCCTATTTTCTCTGCTTATTTTCTATTTCAATTGTATTTTACGTTGTGTGTGTGTGTGTGTGTGTGTGTGTGTGTGTGTGTGTGTGTGTGTGTGTGTGTGTGCGTGTGTGTGTGTGTGTGTGTGTGTGTGTGTGTGTGTCGGCTAAGGGAATTGGTCACTCCAGTTGGCCTTTGTGGAGCGAGACACAAAGAGTATTTAATCCTGGGCTCCATAATATATTGAAACTACACCTGGACATTGCTTGCAGCAGGTTTGCTCCCTGTGTGTGGCTCTGTGTGTGATTCTGTGTGTGTGTGTGTGTGGCTCTGTGTGTGTGTGTGTGAGGCTCTGTCCTCCAGTGTCTGTGTGTGTGGCTCTGTCCGCCAGTGTCTGTGTGTGTGGCTCTGTCCGCCTGTGTCTGTGTATGTAGCTCTGTCCGCCTGTGTCTGTGTGTGTGTGTCTGTGTCTCTGCCTGCCTGTACTCACCTAATTGAGGTTGCAGGGGTCGAGACTCAGCTCCTGGCCCCGCCTCTTCACTGATCGCTACTAGGTCCTCTCACTCTCTCTCTGCTTCCTGAGCTTTGTCATACCTCGTCTTGAAGCTATGTATGGTTCCTGCCTCCACTACATCACTCTGAAGATTCTTCCACTTCCTGACAACTCTCTAACTGAAGAAATGCTTCCTAACATCCCTGTGACTCATCTGAGTCTTTAACTTCCAGTAGTGACCCCTTGTTGCTGTGTCCCCTTGTTGCTGTGTCCCCTTGTTGCTGTCTCCTTGTTGTTGTGTCCACTTGTTACTGTGTCCCCTTGTTGCTGTGTCCCCTTGTTGCTGTGTCCCCTTGTTGCTGTGTCCCCTTGTTGCTGCGTCCCCTTGTTGCTGTGTCCCCTTGTTGCTGTGTCCCCGTATTGATGTGTCCCCTTGTTGCTGTGTTCCCTTGTTGGTGTGTCCCCTTGTTGTTGTGTCCCTTTGTTGCTGTGTCCCCTTGTTGCTGTGTCCACTTGTTGCTTTGTCCCCTTGTTGTTGTGTCCCCTTGTTACTGTGTCCCCCTGTTGCTGTGTCCTCTAGTTGCTGTGTCCCTTTGTTACTGTGTCCCCTTACTGCTGTGTCCCTTTGTCACTGTGTCCTCTTGTTGCTGTGTCCCCTTGTTGTTGTGTCCCCTTGTTGCTGTGTCCACTTGTTGCTGTGTCCCCTTGTTACTGTGTCCCCTTGTTGCTGTGTTCTCTTGTTGCTGTGTCCCTTTGTTACTGTGTCCCCTTACTGCAGTGTCCACTTGTTGCTGTGTCCCTTTGTCACTGTGTCCTCTTGTTGCTGTGTCCCCTTGTTGCTGTGTCCCCGTATTGATGTGTCCCCTTGTTGCTGTGTTCCCTTGTTGTTGTGTCCCCTTGTTGCTTTGTCCCCTTGTTGTTGTGTCCCCTTGTTTTTGTGTCCCTTTGTCGCTGTGTCCCCTTGTTGCTGTGTCCACTTGTTGCTGTGTCCCCGTATTGATGTGTCCCCTTGTTGCTTTGTCCCCTTGTTGGTGTGTCTCCTTGTTACTGTGTCCCCTTGTTGCTGTGCCCCCTTGTTGCTGTGTCTCCTTGTTACTGTGTCCCCTTGTTGCTGTGTCCCTTGTTGCTGTGTCCCCGTATTGATGTGTCCCCTTGTTGCTTTGTCCCCTTGTTGTTGTGTCCCCTTGTTTTTGTGTCCCTTTGTCACTGTGTCCTCTTGTTGCTGTGTCCCCTTGTTGCTGTGTCCCCGTATTGATGTGTCCCCTTGTTGCTTTGTCCCCTTGTTGTTGTGTCCCCTTGTTGCTGTGTCCACTTGTTGCTGTGCCCCCTTGTTGCTGTGTCCCCTTGTTACTGTGTCCCCTTGTTGCTGTGTCCCTTGTTGCTGTGTCCCCTTGTTACTGTGTCCCCTGGTTGTTGTGTCCCCTTGTTGCTGTGTCCCTTTGTTGCTGTGTCCCCTTGTTACTGTGTCCCCTTGTTGCTGTGTCCCCTTGTTACTGTGTCCCCTTGTTACTGTGTCCCCTTGTTGCTGTGTCCCCTTGTTACTGTGTCCCCTTGTTACTGTGTCCCCTTGTTGCTGTGTCCCCTTGTTACTGTGTCCCCTTGTTGCTGTGTCCCCTTGTTACTGTGTCCCCTTGTTACTGTGTCCCCTTGTTGCTGTGTCCCCTTGTTACTGTGTCCCCTTGTTGCTGTGTCCCCTTGTTACTGTGTCCCCTTGTTACTGTGTCCAGTTGTTGCTGTGTCCCCTTGTTGCTGTGTTCCCTTGTTACTGTGTCCCCTTGTTGCTGTGTCCCCTTGTTACTGTGTCCCCTTGTTGCTGTGTCCCCTTGTTACTGTGTCCCCTTGTTACTGTGTCCCCTTGTTACTGTGTCCCCTTGTTGCTGTGTCCCCTTGTTACTGTGTCCCCTTGTTACTGTGTCCCCTTGTTACTGTGTCCCCTTGTTACTGTGTCCCCTTGTTACTGTGTCCCCTTGTTGCTGTGTCCCCTTGTTACTGTGTCCCCTTGTTGCTGTGTCCCCTTGTTGCTGTGTCCCCTTGTTACTGTGTCCCCTTGTTGTTGTGTCCCCTTGTTGCTGTGTCCCCTTGTTGCTGTGTCCCCTTGTTACTGTGTCCCCTTGTTGCTGTGTCCCCTTGTTACTGTGTCCCCTTGTTACTGTGTCCCCTTGTTGCTGTGTCCCCTTGTTGCTGTGTCCCCTTGTTGCTGTGTCCCCTTGTTGCTGTGTCCCCTTGTTACTGTGTCCCCTTGTTGCTGTGTCCCCTTGTTACTGTGTCCCCTTGTTACTGTGTCCCCTTGTTGCTGTGTCCCCTTGTTACTGTGTCCCCTTGTTGCTGTGTCCCCTTGTTACTGTGTCCCCTTGTTACTGTGTCCCCTTGTTACTGTGTCCCCTTGTTGCTGTGTCCCCTTGTTACTGTGTCCCCTTGTTGCTGTGTCCCCTTGTTACTGTGTCCCCTTGTTGCTGTGTCCCCTTGTTACTGTGTCCCCTTGTTACTGTGTCCCCTTGTTACTGTGTCCCCTTGTTGCTGTGTCCCCTTGTTACTGTGTCCCCTTGTTGCTGTGTCCCCTTGTTGTTGTGTCCCCTTGTTGCTGTGTCCCCTTGTTACTGTGTCCCCTTGTTGCTGTGTCCCCTTGTTGCTGTGTCCCCTTGTTACTGTGTCCCCTTGTTGCTGTGTCCCCTTGTTACTGTGTCCCCTTGTTACTGTGTCCCCTTGTTACTGTGTCCCCTTGTTGCTGTGTCCCCTTGTTGCTGTGTCCCCTTGTTACTGTGTCCCCTTGTTACTGTGTCCCCTTGTTACTGTGTCCCCTTGTTACTGTGTCCCCTTGTTACTGTGTCCCCTTGTTGCTGTGTCCCCTTGTTACTGTGTCCCCTTGTTGCTGTGTCCCCTTGTTGCTGTGTCCCCTTGTTGCTGTGTCCCCTTGTTGCTGTGTCCCCTTGTTGCTGTGTCCCCTTGTTACTGTGTCCCCTTGTTGCTGTGTCCCCTTGTTGCTGTGTCCCCTTGTTACTGTGTCCCCTTGTTACTGTGTCCCCTTGTTGTTGTGTCCCCTTATTACTGTGTCCACTTGTTACTGTGTCCCCTTGTTGCTGTGTCCCCTTGTTACTGTGTCCCCTTGTTGTTGTGTCCCCTTGTTGCTGTGTCCCCTTGTTACTGTGTCCCCTTGTTGTTGTGTCCCCTTGTTGTTGTGTCCCCTTGTTGTTGTGTCCCCTTATTACTGTGTCCACTTGTTACTGTGTCCCCTTATTACTGTGTCCACTTGTTACTGTGTCCCCTTGTTACTGTGTCCCCTTGTTACTGTGTCCCCTTGTTACTGTGTCCCCTTGTTACTGTGTCCCATTGTTGCTGTGTCCCCTTTTTACTGTGTCCCCTTGTTACTGTGTCCCCTTGTTGTTGTGTCCCCTTATTACTGTGTCCACTTGTTACTGTCTCCCCTTGTTACTGTGTCCCCTTGTTGCTGTGTCCCCTTGTTACTGTGTCCCCTTGTTGTTGTGTCCCCTTGTTGCTGTGTCCCCTTGTTACTGTGTCCCCTTGTTGTTGTGTCCCCTTGTTGTTGTGTCCCCTTGTTGTTGTGTCCCCTTGTTGTTGCGTCCCCTTATTACTGTGTCCACTTGTTACTGTGTCCCCTTATTACTGTGTCCACTTGTTACTGTGTCCCCTTGTTACTGTGTCCCCTTGTTACTGTGTCCCCTTGTTGTTGTGTCCCCTTGTTGTTGTGTCCCCTTATTACTATGTCCACTTGTTACTATGTCCCCTTATTACTGTGTCCACTTGTTACTGTGTCCCCTTGTTACTGTGTCCCCTTGTTGTTGTGTCCCCTTATTACTGTGTCCCCTTGTTACTGTGTCCCATTGTTACTGTGTCCCCTTGTTGTTGTGTCCCCTTGTTACTGTGTCCACTTGTTACTGTGTCCCCTTGTTATTGTGTCCCCTTGTTACTGTGTCACAATGTTACTGTGTCCCCTTGTTACTGTGTCCCCTTGTTGCTGTGTCCCCTTGTTGCTGTGTCCCCTTGTTACTGTGTCCCCTTGTTACTGTGTCCCCTTGTTACTGTGTCCCCTTGTTACTGTGTCCCCTTGTTACTGTGTCCCCTTGTTACTGTGTCTCCTTGTTACTGTGTCCCCTTGTTACTGTGTCCCATTGTTACTGTGTCCCCTTGTTACTGTGTCTCCTTGTTACTGTGTCCCCTTGTTACTGTGTCCCCTTGTTACTGTGTCCCCTTGTTACTGTGTCCCCTTGTTACTGTGTCTCCTTTTTACTGTGTCCCCTTGTTACTGTGTCTCCTTGTTACTGTGTCCCCTTGTTACTGTGTCCCCTTGTTACTGTGTCTCCTTGTTACTGTGTCCCCTTGTTACTGTGTCCCATTGTTACTGTGTCCCCTTGTTACTGTGTCCCATTGTTACTGTGTCCCCTTGTTACTGTGTCCCATTGTTACTGTGTCCCCTTGTTACTGTGTCCCATTGTTACTGTGTCCCCTTGTTACTGTGTCCCCTTGTTACTGTGTCCCCTTGTTACTGTGTCCCCTTGTTACTGTGTCCCCTTGTTGCTGTGTCCCCTTGTTACTGTGTCCGCTTGTTACTGTGTCCCCTTGTTACTATGTCCCCTTGTTGCTGTGTCCCCATGTTACTGTGTCCCCTTGTTACTGTGTCCCCTTGTTACTATGTCACCTTGTTACTGTGTCCCCTTGTTACTGTGTCCCCTTGTTACTATGTCCCCTTGTTACTGTGTCCCCTTGTTACTGTGTCCCCTTGTTACTATGTCCCCTTGTTGCTGTGTCCCCTTGTACCACCACTACTACCACCACTACTACCACTACTACTACCACCACTACTACCACCATTAAAACCACCACTACTACCACCATTAAAACCACCACTACTACCACACATTAAAGAGGGAGGGAGAGAAAGACAGAAAGAGAGAGAGTGAGAGAGAGAGAGAGAGAGAGAGAGAGAGAGAGAGAGAGAGAGAGAGAGAGAGAGAGAGAGAGAGAGAGAGAGAGAGAGAGAGAGAGAGAGAGAGAGAGAGAGAGAGAGAGAGAGAAAGAAAGAGCAGAGAGAGAGAGAGAGAGAGAGAGAGAGAGAGAGAGAGAGAGAGAGAGAGAGAGAGAGATTGCACCATCTGTTGCTTCATGTACCAACCACCTGTTGCTTCCCGCAGGAGCACCACCTGTTGCTCCCTGAACCACCTGTTACAACAGTAAACAGTAAACTAACTTTAGCTTATTATTTCTGCGCTTTGCTCTATGTAGAGCTTTATCATGTTTCACTCTGTGTAGAGCTTTATCATGTTTCACTCTGTGTAGAGCTTTATCATGTTTCACTCTATATAGAGCTTTATCATATTTCACTCTGTGTAGAGCTTTATCATGTTTCACTCTATGTAGAGCTTTATCATGTTTCACTCTGTGTAGAGCTTTATCATGTTTCACTCTGTGTAGAGCTTTATCACGTTTCACTGTGTGTAGAGCTTCATCACATTTCACTCTGTGTAGAGCTTTATCATGTTTCACTCTGTGTAGAGCTTTATCACGTTTCACTGTGTGTAGAGCTTTATCATGTTTCACTCTGTGTAGAGCTTCATCATGTTTCACTCTGCCTAGAGCTTTATCATGTTTCACTCTGTGTAGAGCTTTATCATGTTTCACTCAGTGTAGAGCTTCATCATGTTTCACTCTGCGTAGAGCTTTATCATGTTTCACTCTGTGTAGAGCTTTATCATGTTTCACTCTGTGTAGAGCTTTATCATGTTTCACTCTGTGTAGAGCTTTATCATGTTTCACTCAGTGTAGAGCTTCATCATGTTTCACTCTGCGTAGAGCTTTATCATGTTTCACTCTGTGTAGAGGTTTATCATGTTTCACTCTGTGTAGAGCTTTATCATGTTTCACTCTGTGTAGAGCTTTATCACATTTCACTCTGCGTAGAGCTTTATCATGTTTCACTCTGTGTAGAGCTTTATCATGTTTCACTCTGTGTAGAGCTTTATCATGTTTCACTCTGTGTAGAGCTTCATCATGTTTCACTCTGTGTAGAGCTTTATCATGTTTCACTCTGTGTAGAGCTTTATCATGTTTCACTCTGTGTAGAGCTTTATCATGTTTCACTCTGTGTAGAGCTTTATCATGTTTCACTCTGTGTAGAGCTTCAACATATTTCACTCTGCCTAGAGCTTTATCATGTTTCACTCTGTGTAGAGCTTCATCATGTTTCACTCTGTGTAGAGCTTTATCATGTTTCACTCTGTGTAGAGCTTCAACATATTTCACTCTGCCTAGAGCTTTATCATGTTTCACTCTGTGTAGAGCTTTATCATGTTTCACTCTGTGTAGAGCTTCATCATGTTTCACTCTGTGTAGAGCTTTATCATGTTTCACTCTGTGTAGAGCTTCAACATATTTCACTCTGCCTAGAGCTTTATCATGTTTCACTCTGTGTAGAGCTTTATCATGTTTCACTCTGTGTAGAGCTTCATCATGTTTCACTCTGTGTAGAGCTTCATCATGTTTCACTCTGTGTAGAGCTTTATCATGTTTCACTCTGTGTAGAGCTTCAACATATTTCACTCTGCCTAGAGCTTTATCATGTTTCACTCTGTGTAGAGCTTTATCATGTTTCACTCTGTGTAGAGCTTCATCATGTTTCACTCTGTGTAGAGCTTTATCATGTTTCACTCTATGTAGAGCTTTATCATGTTTCACTCTGCGTAGAGCTTTAGCATGATTCACTCTGTGTAGAGCTTTATCATGTTTCACTCTGTGTAGAGCTTTATCATGATTCACTCTGCGTAGAGCTTTATCATGTTTCACTCTGTGTAGAGCTTTATCAAGTTTCACTCTGCGTAGAGCTTTATCATGTTTCACTCTATGTAGAGCTTTATCATGTTTCACTCTGTGTAGAGCTTTATCATGTTTCACTCTATGTAGAGCTTTATCATGTTTCACTCTATGTAGAGCTTTATCATGTTTCACTCTGCGTAGAGCTTTATCATGATTCACTCTGTGTAGAGCTTTATCATGTTTCACTCTGTGTAGAGCTTTATCATGTTTCACTCTATGTAGAGCTTTATCATGTTTCACTCTGTGTAGAGCTTTATCATGTTTCACTCTATGTAGAGCTTTATCATGTTTCACTCTGTGTAGAGTTTTATCATGTTTCACTCTGCGTAGAGCTTTATCATGATTCACTCTGTGTAGAGCTTTATCATGTTTCACTCTGTGTAGAGCTTTATCATGTTTCACTCTGTGTAGAGCTTTATCATGTTTCACTCTGTGTAGAGCTTTATCATGTTTCACTCTGTGTAGAGCTTTATCATGTTTAACTCTGCGTAGAGCTTTATCATGTTTCACTCTGCGTAGAGCTTTATCATGATTCACTCTGTGTAGAGCTTTATCATGTTTCACTCTGTGTAGAGCTTTATCATGTTTCACTCTGTGTAGAGCTTTATCATGTTTCACTCTGCGTAGAGCTTTATCATGTTTCACTCTGTGTAGAGCTTTATCATGTTTCACTCTGCGTAGAGCTTTATCATGATTCACTCTGTGTAGAGCTTTATCATGTTTCACTCTGTGTAGAGCTTTATCATGTTTCACTCTGCGTAGAGCTTTATCATGTTTCACTCTGCGTAGAGCTTTTTCCTCATCCATCATTTGCATTATCCACATCCATCCCCCATTGTCTTCTATCCTCCCCCCTCCCCTCTGGAAGCGGGGGGTTGCGCCCCCTTCCCCTCTGGAAGCGGGGGGTTGTGCCCCCCTCCCCTTTGGAAGCGGGAGGTTGCGCCCCCTTCCCCTCTGGAAGCGGGGGTTGCGCCCCCTTCCCCTCTGGAAGCGGGGGGTTGCGCCCCCTTCCCCTCTGGAAGCGGGGGGTTGCGCCCCCCTCCACCCTGAACCTCAAAAGAGGTGGTGGTCAGCATTACTGTAAGCTTCTTTAGCAGAGCTACCAGTGTAGAGTGTTGTAGTGTTGTAGAGTGTTGTAGTGTTGTAGTGTGTTGTAGTGTGTTGTAGTGTTGTAGTGTGTTGTAGTGTTGTAGTGTGTTGTAGTGTTGTAGTGTGTTGTAGTGTTGTAGTGTGTTGTAGTGTTGTAGAGTGTTGTAGTGTTGTAGTGTGTTGTAGTGTTGTAGTGTGTTGTAGTGTTGTAGTGTGTTGTAGTGTTGTAGAGTGTTGTAGTGTTGTAATGTGTTGTAGTGTTGTAGTGTGTTGTAGTGTTGTAGTGTGTTGTAGTGTTGTAGTGTGTTGTAGTGTTGTAGTGTGTTGTAGTGTGTTGTAGTGTTGTAGTGTGTTGTAGTGTGTTGTAGTGTTGTAGAGTGCTGTAGAGTGTTGTAGTGTTGTAGTGTGTTGTAGTGTGTTGTAGTGTTGTAGAGTGTTGTAGTGTTGTAGAGTGTTGTAGTGTGTTGTAGTGTTGTAGAGTGTTGTAGTGTGTTGTAGTGTTGTAGAGTGTTGTAGTGTGTTGTAGTGTTGTAGAGTGTTGTAGTGTGTTGTAGTGTTGTAGAGTGTTGTAGTGTGTTGTAGTGTTGTACAGTGCTGTAGTGTGTTGTAGTGTTGTAGAGTGTTGTAGTGTGTTGTAGTGTTGTAGAGTGTTGTAGTGTGTTGTAGTGTTGTAGAGTGTTGTAGTGTGTTGTAGTGTTGTAGAGTGTTGTAGTGTGTTGTAGTGTTGTAGAGTGTTGTAGTGTGTTGTAGTGTTGTACAGTGCTGTAGTGTGTTGTAGTGTTGTAGAGTGTTGTAGTGTGTTGTAGTGTTGTAGAGTGCTGTAGTGTGTTGTAGTGTTGTAGAGTGTTGTAGTGTGTTGTAGTGTTGTAGAGTGTTGTAGTGTGTTGTAGTGTTGTACAGTGCTGTAGTGTGTTGTAGTGTTGTAGAGTGTTGTAGTGTGTTGTAGTGTTGTAGAGTGCTGTAGTGTGTTGTAGTGTTGTAGAGTGCTGTAGTGTGTTGTAGTGTTGTAGAGTGTTGTAGTGTTGTAGAGTGTTGTAGTGTGTTGTAGTGTTGTAGAGTGCTGTAGTGTGTTGTAGTGTTGTAGAGTGCTGTAGTGTGTTGTAGTATTGTAGTGTGTTGTAGTGTTGTAGAGTGCTGTAGTGTGTTGTAGTGTTGTAGAGTGCTGTAGTGTGTTGTAGTGTTGTAGAGTGTTGTAGTGTGTTGTAGTGTTGTAGAGTGCTGTAGTGTGTTGTAGTGTTGTAGAGTGCTGTAGTGTGTTGTAGTGTTGTAGAGTGTTGTAGTGTTGTAGAGTGTTGTAGTGTTGTAGAGTGTTGTAGTGTGTTGTAGTGTTGTAGAGTGTTGTAGTGTGTTGTAGTGTTGTAGAGTGTTGTAGTGTTGTAGTGTTGTAGAGTGTTGTAGTGTGTTGTAGAGTGTTGTAGTGTTGTAGAGTGTTGTAGTGTGTTGTAGTGTTGTAGAGTGTTGTAGTGTGTTGTAGTGTTGTAGAGTGTTGTAGTGTGTTGTAGTGTTGTAGAGTGTTGTAGTGTTGTAGAGTGTTGTAGTGTGTTGTAGTGTTGTAGAGTGTTGTAGTGTGTTGTAGTGTTGTAGAGTGTTGTAGTGTGTTGTAGTGTTGTAGAGTGCTGTAGTGTGTTGTAGTGTTGTAGAGTGTTGTAGTGTGTTGTAGTGTTGTAGAGTGTTGTAGTGTGTTGTAGTGTTGTAGAGTGCTGTAGTGTGTTGTAGTGTTGTAGAATGTTGTAGTGTGTTGTAGTGTTGTAGAGTGTTGTAGTGTTGTACAGTGTTGTAGTGTGTTGTAGTGTTGTAGAGTGTTGTAGTGTGTTGTAGTGTTGTAGAGTGTTGTAGTGTGTTGTAGTGTTGTAGAGTGTTGTAGTGTGTTGTAGTGTTGTAGAGTGTTGTAGTGTGTTGTAGTGTTGTAGAGTGTTGTAGTGTGTTGTAGTGTTGTAGAGTGTTGTAGTGTGTTGTAGTGTTGTAGAGTGTTGTAGTGTGTTGTAGTGTTGTAGAGTGTTGTAGTGTGTTGTAGTGTTGTAGAGTGCTGTAGTGTGTTGTAGTGTTGTAGAGTGTTGTAGAGTGCTGTAGTGTGTTGTAGTGTTGTAGAGTGTTGTAGTGTTGTAGAGTGTTGTAGTGTGTTGTAGTGTTGTAGAGTGTTGTAGTGTGTTGTAGTGTTGTAGAGTGTTGTAGTGTGTTGTAGTGTGTTGTAGTGTTGTAGAGTGTTGTAGTGTGTTGTAGTGTTGTAGAGTGTTGTAGTGTTGTAGAGTGTTGTAGTGTGTTGTAGTGTTGTAGAGTGTTGTAGTGTGTTGTAGTGTTGTAGAGTGTTGTAGTGTGTTGTAGTGTTGTAGAGTGTTGTAGTGTTGTAGAGTGTTGTAGTGTGTTGTAGTGTTGTAGAGTGTTGTAGAGTGTTGTAGTGTTGTAGAGTGTTGTAGTGTGTTGTAGTGTTGTAGAGTGTTGTAGTGTTGTAGAGTGTTGTAGTGTGTTGTAGTGTTGTAGAGTGTTGTAGTGTGTTGTAGTGTTGTAGAGTGTTGTAGTGTTGTAGAGTGTTGTAGTGTTGTAGTGTGGTGTAGTGTTGTAGAGTGTTGTAGTGTTGTAGAGTGTTGTAGTGTGTTGTAGTGTTGTAGAGTGTTGTAGTGTTGTAGAGTGTTGTAGTGTGTTGTAGTGTTGTAGAGTGTTGTAGTGTTGTAGAGTGTTGTAGTGTGTTGTAGTGTTGTAGAGTGTTGTAGTGTGTTGTAGTGTTGTAGAGTGTTGTAGTGTTGTAGAGTGTTGTAGTGTGTTGTAGTGTTGTAGTGTTGTAGAGTGTTGTAGTGTTGTAGAGTGTTGTAGTGTTGTAGAGTGTTGTAGTGTGTTGTAGTGTTGTAGAGTGTTGTAGTGTGTTGTAGTGTTGTAGAGTGTTGTAGTGTGTTGTAGTGTTGTAGAGTGTTGTAGTGTGTTGTAGTGTTGTAGAGTGTTGTAGTGTGTTGTAGTGTTGTAGAGTGTTGTAGTGTTGTAGTGTTGTAGAGTGTTGTAGTGTGTTGTAGTGTTGTAGAGTGTTGTAGTGTGTTGTAGTGTTGTAGAGTGTTGTAGAGTGTTGTAGTGTTGTAGAGTGTTGTAGTGTGTTGTAGTGTTGTAGACTGTTGTAGTGTGTTGTAGTGTTGTAGGGTGTTGTAGTGTGTTGTAGTGTTGTAGAGTGTTGTAGTGTGTTGTAGTGTTGTAGAGTGTTGTAGTGTGTTGTAGTGTTGTAGGGTGTTGTAGTGTGTTGTAGTGTTGTAGTGTGTTGTAGTGTTGTAGTGTGTTGTAGTGTTGTAGAGTGTTGTAGTGTGTTGTAGTGTTGTAGACTGTTGTAGTGTGTTGTAGTGTTGTAGGGTGTTGTAGTGTGTTGTAGTGTTGTAGAGTGTTGTAGTGTGTTGTAGTGTTGTAGACTGTTGTAGTGTGTTGTAGTGTTGTAGGGTGTTGTAGTGTGTTGTAGTGTTGTAGAGTGTTGTAGTGTGTTGTAGTGTTGTAGACTGTTGTAGTGTGTTGTAGTGTTGTAGGGTGTTGTAGTGTGTTGTAGTGTTGTAGAGTGTTGTACTGTGTTGTAATGTTGTAGAGTGCTGTAGTGTGTTGTAGTGTTGTAGAGTGTTGTAGTGTGTTGTAGTGTTTTAGAGTGTTGTAGTGTTGTAGAGTGCTGTAGTGTGTTGTAGTGTTGTAGAGTGTTGTAGTGTTGTAGAGTGCTGTAGTGTGTTGTAGTGTGTTGTAGTGTTGTAGAGTGTTGTAGTGTGTTGTAGTGTTGTAGAGTGCTGTAGTGTGTTGTAGTGTTGTAGAGTGTTGTAGTGTTGTAGAGTGTTGTAGTGTGTTGTAGTGTTGTAGAGTGTTGTAGTGTTGTAGAGTGCTGTAGTGTGTTGTAGTGTAGTGTGTTGTAGTGTTGTAGTGCTGTAGTAGTGTTGTTGTAGTGTTGTAGAGTGTTGTAGTAGTGTTGTAGAGTGTAGTGTGTTGTAGTGTTGTTGAGTGTTGTAGTGTGTTGTAGTGTTGTAGAGTGTTGTAGTGTGTTGTAGTGTTGTAGAGTGTTGTAGTGTGTTGTAGTGTTGTAGAGTGTTGTAGTGTGTTGTAGTGTTGTAGAGTGTTGTAGTGTTGTAGTGTTGTAGTGTTGTAGAGTGTTGTAGTGTGTTGTAGTGTTGTAGAGTGTTGTAGTGTGTTGTAGTGTTGTAGAGTGTTGTAGTGTGTTGTAGTGTTGTAGAGTGTTGTAGTGTTGTAGAGTGTTGTAGTGTGTTGTAGTGTTGTAGAGTGTTGTAGTGTGTTGTAGTGTTGTAGAGTGTTGTAGTGTGTTGTAGTGTTGTAGAGTGCTGTAGTGTGTTGTAGTGTTGTAGAGTGTTGTAGTGTGTTGTAGTGTTGTAGAGTGTTGTAGTGTTGTAGAGTGCTGTAGTGTGTTGTAGTGTTGTAGAGTGTTGTAGTGTTGTAGAGTGCTGTAGTGTGTTGTAGTGTTGTAGAGTGTTGTAGTGTGTTGTAGTGTTGTAGAGTGTTGTAGTGTGTTGTAGTGTTGTAGAGTGTTGTAGTGTGTTGTAGTGTTGTAGAGTGTTGTAGTGTGTTGTAGTGTTGTAGAGTGTTGTAGTGTGTTGTAGTGTTGTAGAGTGTTGTAGTGTGTTGTAGTGTTGTAGAGTGTTGTAGTGTGTTGTAGTGTTGTAGAGTGTTGTAGTGTGTTGTAGTGTTGTAGAGTGTTGTAGTGTGTTGTAGTGTTGTAGAGTGTTGTAGTGTGTTGTAGTGTTGTAGTGTTGTAGAGTGCTGTAGTGTGTTGTAGTGTTGTAGAGTGTTGTAGTGTTGTAGAGTGTTGTAGTGTGTTGTAGTGTTGTAGAGTGTTGTAGTGTGTTGTAGTGTTGTAGAGTGTTGTAGTGTGTTGTAGTGTTGTAGAGTGTTGTAGTGTGTTGTAGTGTTGTAGAGTGTTGTAGTGTTTTGTAGTGTTGTAGTGTTGTAGAGTGTTGTAGTGTTGTAGAGTGTTGTAGTGTGTTGTAGTGTTGTAGAGTGTTGTAGTGTGTTGTAGTGTTGTAGAGTGTTGTAGTGTTGTAGAGTGTTGTAGTGTGTTGTAGTGTTGTAGAGTGTTGTAGTGTGTTGTAGTGTTGTAGAGTGTTGTAGTGTGTTGTAGTGTTGTAGAGTGTTGTAGTGTGTTGTAGTGTTGTAGAGTGTTGTAGTGTGTTGTAGTGTTGTAGGGTGTTGTAGTGTGTTGTAGTGTTGTAGAGTGTTGTAGAGTGTTGTAGTTGTAGAGTGTTGTAGTGTGTTGTAGTGTTGTAGAGTGTTGTAGTGTGTAGAGTGTTGTAGTGTGTAGTAGTGTTGTAGTGTGTTGTAGTGTTGTAGAGTGTTGTAGTGTTGTAGTGTTGTAGTGTTGTAGTGTGTTGTAGTGTTGTAGAGTGTTGTAGTGTGTTGTAGTGTGTGTAGTGTGTTGTAGTGTTGTAGAGTGTTGTAGTGTTGTAGAGTGTAGTGTTGTAGAGTGTTGTAGTGTGTTGTAGTGTTGTAGAGTGTTGTAGTGTGTTGTAGTGTTGTAGAGTGTTAGTGTGTTGTAGTGTTGTAGAGTGTTGTAGTGTGTTGTAGTGTTGTAGAGTGTTGTAGTGTGTTGTAGTGTTTGTAGTGTGTAGAGTGTAGTGTGTTGTAGTGTTGTAGAGTGTTGTAGTGTGTTGTAGTGTTGTAGAGTGTTGTAGTGTGTTGTAGTGTTGTAGAGTGTTGTAGTGTGTTGTAGTGTTGTAGAGTGTTGTAGTGTGTTGTAGTGTTGTAGAGTGTTGTAGTGTGTTGTAGTGTTGTAGAGTGTTGTAGTGTGTTGTAGTGTTGTAGAGTGTTGTAGTGTGTTGTAGTGTTGTAGAGTGTTGTAGTGTGTTGTAGTGTTGTAGAGTGTTGTAGTGTGTTGTAGTGTTGTAGAGTGTTGTAGTGTGTTGAAGTGTAGGAGAGTGTGTGTGTTGTAGTGTTGTAGTGTTGTAGTGTGTTGTAGTGTTGTAGAGTGTTGTAGTGTGTTGTAGTGTTGTAGAGTGTTGTAGTGTGTTGTAGTGTTGTAGAGTGTTGTAGTGTGTTGTAGTGTTGTAGAGTGTTGTAGTGTGTTGTAGTGTTGTAGAGTGTTGTAGTGTGTTGTAGTGTTGTAGAGTGTTGTAGTGTGTTGTAGTGTTGTAGAGTGTTGTAGTGTGTTGTAGTGTTGTAGAGTGTTGTAGTGTGTTGTAGTGTTGTAGAGTGTTGTAGTGTGTTGTAGTGTTGTAGAGTGTTGTAGTGTGTTGTAGTGTTGTAGAGTGTTGTAGTGTGTTGTAGTGTTGTAGAGTGTTGTAGTGTGTTGTAGTGTTGTAGAGTGTTGTAGTGTGTTGTAGTGTTGTAGAGTGTTGTAGTGTGTTGTAGTGGTGTAGAGTGTTGTTGTGTGTAGTAGTGTTGTAGAGTGTGTAGTGTGTTGTAGTGTTGTAGAGTGTTGTAGTGTGTTGTAGTGTTGTAGGGTGTTGTAGTGTGTTGTAGTGTTGTAGAGTGTTGTAGTGTTGTAGTGTTGTAGTGTGTAGTGTTGTAGTGTTGTAGAGTGCTGTAGTGTGTTGTAGTGTGTTGTAGTGTTGTAGAGTGTTGTAGTGTGTTGTAGTGTTGTAGAGTGCTGTAGTGTGTTTTAGTGTTGTAGAGTGTTGTAGTGTGTAGTGTTGTGTGTGTAGTGTTGTAGAGTGTTGTAGTGTGTTGTAGTGTTGTTGAGTTTTGTAGTGTGTTGTAGTGTTGTAGAGTGATGTAGTGTGTTGTAGTGTTGTAGAGTGTTGTAGTGTGTTGTAGTGTTGTAGAGTGTTGTAGTGTGTTGTAGTGTTGTAGAGTGTTGTAGTGTGTTGTAGTGTTGTAGAGTGTTGTAGTGTTGTAGTTGTAGAGTGTAGTGTGTTGTAGTGTTGTAGAGTGTTGTAGTGTGTTGTAGTGTTGTAGAGTGTTGTAGTGTGTTGTAGTGTTGTAGAGTGTTGTAGTGTTGTAGAGTGTAGTGTGTTGTAGTGTGTAGTAGTGTTGTAGTGTGTTGTAGTGTTGTAGAGTGTTGTAGTGTGTTGTAGTGTTGTAGAGTGTTGTAGTGTGTTGTAGTGTTGTAGAGTGTTGTAGTGTGTTGTAGTGTTGTAGAGTGTGTAGTGTGTTGTAGTGTTGTAGAGTGTTGTAGTGTGTTGTAGTGTTGTAGAGTGTTGTAGTGTGTTGTAGTGTTGTAGAGTGTTGTAGTGTGTTGTAGTGTTGTAGAGTGTGTAGTGTGTTGTAGTGTTGTAGAGTGTTGTAGTGTGTTGTAGTGTTGTAGAGTGTTGTAGTGTGTTGTAGTGTTGTAGAGTGTTGTAGTGTGTTGTAGTGTTGTAGAGTGTTAGTGTGTTGTAGTGTGTAGAGTGTAGTGTTGTAGAGTGTTGTAGTGTGTTGTAGTGTTGTAGTGTTGTAGTGTTGTAGTGTGTTGTAGTGTTGTAGAGTGTTGTAGTGTTTTGTAGTGATGTAGAGTGTTTTAGTGTTTTGTAGTGTTGTAGAGTGTTGTAGTGAGTTTTAGTGTTGTAGTGTGTTGTAGTGTGTTGTAGTGTGTAGTTGTAGTGTTGTAGTGTGTTGTAGTGTTGTAGAGTGTTGTAGTGTGTTGTAGTGTTGTAGAGTGTTGTAGTGTGTTGTAGTGTTGTAGTGTGTTGTAGTGTTGTAGAGTGCTGTAGTGTGTTGTAGTGTTGTAGAGTGTTGTAGTGTTGTAGAGTGTTGTAGTGTGTTGTAGTGTTGTAGAGTGTTGTAGTGTGTTGTAGTGTTGTAGAGTGCTGTAGTGTGTTGTAGTGTTGTAGAGTGCTGTAGTGTGTTGTAGTGTTGTAGAGTGTTGTAGTGTGTTGTAGTGTTGTAGAGTGTTGTAGTGTGTTGTAGTGTTGTAGAGTGCTGTAGTGTTGTAGTGTGTTGTAGTGTTGTAGAGTGCTGTAGTGTTGTAGTGTGTTGTAGTGTTGTAGAGTGCTGTAGTGTGTTGTAGTGTTGTAGGGTGTTGTAGTGTGTTGTAGTGTTGTAGAGTGTTGTAGTGTGTTGTAGTGTTGTAGAGTGCTGTAGTGTGTTGTAGTGTTGTAGAGTGTTGTAGTGTGTTGTAGTGTTGTAGAGTGTTGTAGTGTGTTGTAGTGTTGTAGAGTGTTGTAGTGTGTTGTAGTGTTGTAGAGTGCTGTAGTGTGTTGTAGTGTTGTAGAGTGTTGTAGTGTGTTGTAGTGTTGTAGAGTGTTGTAGTGTGTTGTAGTGTTGTAGAGTGTTGTAGTGTGTTGTAGTGTTGTAGAGTGCTGTAGTGTTGTAGTGTGTTGTAGTGTTAGTGTGTTGTAGTGTTGTAGAGTGTAGTGTGTTGTAGTGTTGTAGAGTGTAGTGTGTTGTAGTGTTGTAGAGTGTTGTAGTGTGTTGTAGTGTTGTAGAGTGTTGTAGTGTGTTGTAGTGTTGTAGAGTGTTGTAGTGTGTTGTAGTGTTGTAGAGTGTTGTAGTGTGTTGTAGTGTTGTAGAGTGTTGTAGTGTGTTGTAGTGTGTTGTAGTGTTGTAGAGTGTTGTAGTGTGTTGTAGTGTTGTAGAGTGTTGTAGTGTGTTGTAGTGTGTAGAGTGTGTAGTGTTTGTAGTGTTGTAGAGTGTTGTAGTGTGTTGTAGTGTTGTAGAGTGTTGTAGTGTGTTGTAGTGTTGTAGAGTGTTGTAGTGTGTTGTAGTGTTGTAGAGTGTTGTAGTGTGTTGTAGTGTGTTGTAGTGTTGTAGAGTGCTGTAGTGTGTTGTAGTGTTGTAGAGTGCTGTAGTGTGTTGTAGTGTTGTAGAGTGTTGTAGTGTGTTGTAGTGTTGTAGAGTGCTGTAGTGTGTTGTAGTGTTGTAGAGTGTTGTAGTGTGTTGTAGTGTTGTAGAGTGTTGTAGTGTGTTGTAGTGTTGTAGAGTGTTGTAGTGTGTTGTAGTGTTGTAAAGTGTTGTAGTGTGTTGTAGTGTTGTAGTGTTGTAGTGTTGTAGTGCTGTAGTGTTGTAGTGTGTTGTAGTGTTGTAGAGTGCTGTAGTGTGTTGTAGTGTTGTAGGGTGTGGTAGTGTGTTGTAGTGTTGTAGAGTGTTGTAGTGTGTTGTAGTGTTGTAGAGTGTAGTGTAGTGTGTTGTAGTGTTGTAGAGTGTTGTAGTGTGTTGTAGTGTTGTAGAGTGTTGTAGTGTGTTGTAGTGTTGTAGTGTGTAGTGTGTTGTAGTGTTGTAGAGTGTTGTAGTGTGTTGTAGTGTTGTAGAGTGTTAGTAGTGTTGTAGAGTGTAGTGTGTTGTAGTGTTGTAGTGTTGTAGTGTGTTGTAGTGTTGTAGAGTGTTGTAGTGTTGTAGGGTGCTGTAGTGTGTTGTAGTGTTGTAGCGTGCTGTAGTGTGTTGTAGTGTTGTAGAGTGTTGTAGTGTGTTGTAGTGTTGTAGGGTGTTGTAGTGTGTTGTAGTGTTGTAGAGTGTTGTAGTGTGTTGTAGTGTTGTAGAGTGTTGTAGTGTTGTAGGGTGCTGTAGTGTGTTGTAGTGTTGTAGCGTGCTGTAGTGTGTTGTAGTGTTGTAGAGTGTTGTAGTGTGTTGTAGTGTTGTAGTGTGTTGTAGTGTTGTAGAGTGTTGTAGTGTTGTAGTGTTGTAGTGTTGTAGTGTGTTGTAGTGTTGTAGAGTGTTAGTAGTGTGTTGTAGTGTGTTGTAGTGTTGTAGGGTGTTGTAGTGTGTTGTAGTGTTGTTGAGTGTTGTAGTGTGTTGTAGTGTTGTAGAGTGTTGTAGTGTGTTGTAGTGTTGTAGAGTGTTGTAGTGTGTTGTAGTGTTGTAGAGTGTTGTAGTGTGTTGTAGTGTTGTAGAGTGTTGTAGTGTGTTGTAGTGTTGTAGAGTGTTGTAGTGTGTTGTAGTGTTGTAGAGTGTTGTAGTGTGTTGTAGTGTTGTAGAGTGTTGTAGTGTGTTGTAGTGTTGTAGAGTGTTGTAGTGTGTTGTAGTGTTGTAGAGTGCTCTAGTGTGTTGTAGTGTTGTAGAGTGTTGTAGTGTGTTGTAGTGTTGTAGAGTGTTGTAGTGTGTTGTAGTGTTGTAGAGTGTTGTAGTGTGTTGTAGTGTTGTAGGGTGTTGTAGTGTGTTGTAGTGTTGTAGAGTGTTGTAGTGTGTTGTAGTGTTGTAGCGTGCTGTAGTGTGTTGTAGTGTTGTAGAGTGTTGTAGTGTGTTGTAGTGTTGTAGAGTGTTGTAGTGTGTTGTAGTGTTGTAGAGTGTTGTAGTGTGTTGTAGTGTTGTAGCGTGCTGTAGTGTGTTGTAGTGTTGTAGAGTGTTGTAGTGTGTTGTAGTGTTGTAGAGTGTTGTAGTGTGTTGTAGTGTTGTAGAGTGTTGTAGTGTGTTGTAGTGTTGTAGCGTGCTGTAGTGTGTTGTAGTGTTGTAGAGTGTTGTAGTGTGTTGTAGTGTTGTAGAGTGTTGTAGTGTGTTGTAGTGTTGTAGAGTGTTGTAGTGTGTTGTAGTGTTGTAGAGTGTTGTAGTGTGTTGTAGTGTTGTAGAGTGCTCTAGTGTGTTGTAGTGTTGTAGAGTGTTGTAGTGTGTTGTAGTGTTGTAGAGTGTTGTAGTGTGTTGTAGTGTTGTAGAGTGTTGTAGTGTGTTGTAGTGTTGTAGAGTGCTCTAGTGTGTTGTAGTGTTGTTGAGTGTTGTAGTGTGTTGTAGTGTTGTAGAGTGTTGTAGTGTGTTGTAGTGTTGTAGAGTGTTGTAGTGTGTTGTAGTGTTGTAGAGTGTTGTAGTGTGTTGTAGTGTTGTAGAGTGTTGTAGTGTGTTGTAGTGTTGTAGAGTGTTGTAGTGTGTTGTAGTGTTGTAGAGTGCTCTAGTGTGTTGTAGTGTTGTAGAGTGCTGTAGTGTGTTGTAGTGTTGTAGAGTGCTCTTGTGTGTTGTAGTGTTGTAGAGTGCTCTAGTGTGTTGTAGTGTTGTAGAGTGTTGTAGTGTGTTGTAGTGTTGTAGAGTGTTGTAGTGTGTTGTAGTGTTGTAGAGTGTTGTAGTGTGTTGTAGTGTTGTAGAGTGTTGTAGTGTGTTGTAGTGTTGTAGAGTGTTGTAGTGTGTTGTAGTGTTGTAGAGTGCTCTAGTGTGTTGTAGTGTTGTAGAGTGTTGTAGTGTGTTGTAGTGTTGTAGAGTGTTGTAGTGTGTTGTAGTGTTGTAGAGTGTTGTAGTGTGTTGTAGTGTTGTAGAGTGCTCTAGTGTGTTGTAGTGTTGTAGAGTGTTGTAGTGTGTTGTAGTGTTGTAGAGTGTTGTAGTGTGTTGTAGTGTTGTAGAGTGTTGTAGTGTGTTGTAGTGTTGTAGAGTGTTGTAGTGTGTTGTAGTGTTGTAGAGTGTTGTAGTGTGTTGTAGTGTTGTAGAGTGTTGTAGTGTGTTGTAGTGTTGTAGAGTGCTCTAGTGTGTTGTAGTGTTGTAGAGTGCTCTAGTGTGTTGTAGTGTTGTAGAGTGCTCTAGTGTGTTGTAGTGTTGTAGAGTGCTCTAGTGTGTTGTAGTGTTGTAGAGTGTTGTAGTGTGTTGTAGTGTTGTAGAGTGTTGTAGTGTGTTGTAGTGTTGTAGAGTGCTCTAGTGTGTTGTAGTGTTGTAGAGTGCTGTAGTGTGTTGTAGTGTTGTAGAGTGTTGTAGTTTGTTGTAGTGTTGTAGAGTGCTCTAGTGTGTTGTAGTGTTGTAGAGTGTTGTAGTGTGTTGTAGTGTTGTAGAGTGCTCTAGTGTGTTGTAGTGTTGTAGAGTGCTCTAGTGTGTTGTAGTGTTGTAGAGTGTTGTAGTGTGTTGTAGTGTTGTAGAGTGCTCTAGTGTGTTGTAGTGTTGTAGAGTGTTGTAGTGTGTTGTAGTGTTGTAGAGTGTTGTAGTGTGTTGTAGTGTTGTAGAGTGCTCTAGTGTGTTGTAGTGTTGTAGAGTGTTCTAGTGTGTTGTAGTGTTGTAGAGTGCTCTAGTGTGTTGTAGTGTTGTAGAGTGCTCTAGTGTGTTGTTATGGTTTGTTGTAGAGTGTTCTAGCGCAATGTAGCTTGTTGTGGTGTGTTGTAGCTTGTTGTAGAGTGTTATAGCGTACTGTAGCCTGTCGTACTGTGTTGTAGCTTGTTGTAGAGTGTTGTAGCATACTGTAGCTTGTTGTAGTGTGTTGTAGCTTGTTGTAGAGTGTTGTAGCGTACTGTAGTTTGTTGTAGTGTGTTGTAGCTTGTTGTAGAGTGTTGTAGCGTACTGTAGCTTGTTGTAGTGTGTTGTAATTTGTTGTAGAGTGTTGTAGTGTACTGTAGCTTGTTGTAGTGTGTTGTAATTTGTTGTAGAGTGTTGTAGTGTACTGTAGCTTGTTGCAGTGTGTTGTATCCTGTTGTAGTGTGTTGTATTGTGTTGTAGAGTGTTGTACCGTGTTGTAGTGTATTGTAGCTTCTTGTAGCGTGTTGTAGCATGCTAGAACTTGTTGCAGCCTCTTGTAGAGTGTTGTAGCATGATAGAACTTGTTGTAGCGTCTTGTAGGGTGTTGTAGCATGTTCTTTTGTGTTTTAGCGAGATGATTCCAGGCTACGAGGACGTCTGAGAGAATTGGGAGACCACAAAGAAGATACTTAAATCAAACACAGAAATACAGATGGCAACAAATTGAAATGAGAAGAGAAAGAGGGAGAGAGAGAGAGAGAGAGAGAGAGAGAGAGAGAGAGAGAGAGGTTATTCATGGACTCCATAAGGCAGAAGGGAAGACCTAAGATGAAAGACGACAGGGTGAAGTAAAAAAGATTGAGAGCATCATCGTAGTAACAGGAAAGGACTTGACCTGACTAAAAAATTTTTAGAGACTTGGGTGGTACTGGAGGGAAAAGAATCGCCCAATCAAACTGATATTCAAGTCAAAAATTATATAAAACAAGATTCTGCAGAGGAAACTATGGTTTCAGGATTCCCTAAAATACCAGTGAGTGTACCTCGACCACAACAGAACACAAGAAGAATGGGAACAATTGAGAGAGTAAGCAGGTGCCGGAGGCAGGAAGGAAAGGCAGAGCAGGGTAGAACAGTCTCTGGGGAACAAAACAACTGCCCACAGAACCATCAATAACAAAAAAAAAAGGCACAATACCGCGACTGGAACGATACTCAAATAACCCGCACATAAAAGAGAGAAGCTTACGACAACGTTTCGGTCCGACTTGGACCATTTACAAAGTCACAGAACCATCCACAGCATCCCCTCAACCCCTACCAACTCACACCAGCCAAACACAATAACCAGAAAGAAACCACACTCCACACCCACAGCCTCCCCAGCACTAATACCATCACAACACCAGCCTACCATAATATCCAGCCAATCTTCCCATCTGGATATCAGATACTGATGGAAAATAGGGTGAACAGAGGAGCAGTTACACTGCTCATCAAAAAGCAATGAAGTTTTGGAAAGATGGGAGGACTAGTTGGAGGTGAAGCGGATGGCTACATCCGGGGCTCCCAAAGCGATGATAGCAGTGATGTACAACCCGTCACCGAACAGAAGGAAGGCAAGACAAGAACACAACGAGAGCAACAGAACGATGGTGGTCACACTAGCCGAGGTGACCAGAAGTGACATTAGCAGAGCAAAGTCACTCATGGGAGATTTCAACCACAAGGAGATAGACTGGAAAAATCTGGAACAACATGGGGGACTGGAAATGTGGAGAGCCAAGTTGCTGGAGGTGGTGCTGGAAAGTTTTATGTACCAACATGTCAGAGACAAAATCAAAGAAAGAGAGATGATGAACCAGCAAGACTGGACCTCGTATTCACCTTGAACAGTTCAGACATAGGGGCTATCACACACAAAAGGGCCCTAGTACGAGAAGGATAGGAGAAGCCAAACTTCCAAAAGGATTCTACACAAGTATGAGAAAATTCCTACATGAGGTGCAGTAAGTAAGTAAGCCAGAGGGGAAGACAGCAAATGAAATGATGGAACACGTGACGACAAAGTGAAGGGAGGCAGTGGGGAAGTTCGTACCAAGGGACAACAGACACAATAGAAAGACCAGAGCGAGCCCATGGTTTACCAGGAGGTGTGGAGAGGCCAAAGCCAAGTGTGCTAAAGCGTAGAAAAGTACAGAAAGCAAAGGACTTGGGGAAAGAAAGAGCCGAAGAGCCAGAAATGGATGTGTATGGATAAGGAGAGAAGCCCATCGTCAGTACGAGAATGACATAGCATCAAAAACCAAATCTGACCCAAAATTGTTATATAACCACATCAGGAGGAAAACATCAGTTAAGGATCAGGTGTCAGGCCGAGGAAGGAAGGAAGGGAGATCACAGGGAGGTATTTACAGTGGAGACGGAGAGGCTACCAGAAAATCGAGTTATTAGGGTGCACCAGCAAGTGCTGGACACAACGCCCACAACCGACGAGAACAATCTACTAGGTGAGCTAGATACCTCGAAGGCGGTGGACCCAGACAACATCTCTCCTTGGGTCCTGAGAGAGGAAACAGATGCTCTGTGTGTGCCACTAACAACAATCTTCAATAAATTTATTGAAATAGGGCGACTGCCTGAGGTGTAGTAGACAGCAAATGTAGCCTCAGTTTTCAAGAATTGTGTCGCTGACATGCATAGTATGGTGGGACATGATAACGATATATAAGATACTGAGAGGAATTGAAAAGGTGGATACGGACAGACTGTTTCAGAGATTGGACACAGCAACAGGGGGACACAGCAACAAGGGGACAAAGCAGCAAGATAACACAGCAACAAGGGGACTAAGCAACAAAGGGACACAGCAACATGGGGTCACAGCAACAAGGGGACACAGCAACAAGGGGACACAGTAACAAGGGGACACGGTATCAAAAGGACACAGTATCAAGGGGACACAGTAACAAGGGGTCACAGCAACAAGGGGTCACAGCAACAAGGGGACACAGCAACAAGGGGACACAGTAACAAGGGGACACGGTATCAAAAGGACACAGTATCAAGGGGACACAGTAACAAGGGGTCACAGCAACAAGGGGACACAACAACAAGGGGACACAGTAACTAGGGGACACAGCAACAAGGGGTCGCAGCAACAAGGGGTCACAGCAACAAGGGGACACAGCAACAAATGGTCACAGCAACAAAGGAGCACACCAACAAGGGGACACAGCAACAAGGGGACACAGCAACAAGGGGACATAGCAACAAGGGGACACAGCAACAAGGGACACATGAACAAGGGGACACAGCAACAAGGGGTCACATCAACAAGGGGGCACAGCAACAAGAGGACACAGCAACAAGGGGTCACAACAACAAGGGGTCACAGCAACAAGGAGACGCACCAACAAGAGGGCACAGCAACAAGGTGACACAGCTACAAGGTGACACAGCAACAAGGGGATACAGCAACAAAGGGTCACAGCAACAAGGGGTCACAGCAACAAGTGGTCACAGCAAAGAGGGGACACAGCAACAAGGAGACACACCAACAAGGGGACACAGCAACAAGCGTTCACATCAACAAGGGGGCACAGCAACAAGGGGACACGCCAACAAGGGGACACACCAACAAGGGGGCACACCAACAAGGGGTCACAGCAACAAGGGGTCACAGCAACAGGGGCACACAGCAACAAGAGGACACAACAACAAGGGGACACAACAACAAGGGGGCACAGCAACAAGGGGACACGCCAACAAGGGGACACACCAACAAGGGGGCACACCAACAAGGGGTCACCGCAACAAGGGGTCACAGCAACAGGGGCACACAGCAACAAGAGGACACAACAACAAGGGGACACAACAACAAGGGGACACAACAACAAGGGGACACAGCAACAAGAGGACACAACAACAATGGGTCACAGCAACAAGAGGACACAGCAACAAGGGGTCACAGCAACAAGAGGACACACCAACAAGAGGACACAGCAACAAGGGGACACACCAACAAGAGGACACAGCAACAAGGGGACACGGCAACAAGGGGACACGGCAACAAGAGGACACAACAACAATGGGTCACAGCAACAAGGGACACACCAACAAGAGGACACAGCAACAAGCGGACACACCAACAAGAGGACACAGCAACAAGGGGACACAACAACAAGGGGACACACCAACAAGAGGACACAGCAACAAGGGGACACGGCAACAAGGGGACACAGCAACAAGGGATAACAGCAACAAGGGGACACAGCAACAAGGGGACACAGCAACAAGGGGTCACAACAAGGGGACACAACAACAAGGGGTCACAGCAACAAGGGGACACAACAAGGGGACACAGCAACAAGGGGTCACAGCAACAAGGGGACACAACAACAAGGGGTCGCAGCAACAAGGGGTCACAGCAACAAGGGGTCACAGCAACATGGGGTCACAGCTACAAGGGGCCACAGCAACAAGGGGACACAGCAACAAGGGGACACAGCAACAATAGGGCACAGCAACAAGGGGACACAGCAACAAGGGGTCACACCAACAAGGGGACACACCAACAATAGGACACAGCAACAAGGGGACACAGCAACAAGGGGACACAACTACAAGGGGACACAGTAACAAGGGGACACAACAACAAGGGAACACAGTAACAAGGGGACACAGCAACAAGGGGACACACCAACAAGGGGACACAGCAACAAGGGGACACAGCAACAAGGGGACACAACAACAAGGGGGCACAGCAACAAGGGGACACAGCAACAAGGGGACACAGCAACAAGGGGACACAGCAACAAGGGGACACATCAACAAGGGGACACACCAACAAGGGGACACAGCAACAAGGGGACACAGCAACAAGGGGACACAGCAACAAGGGGACACACCTGCAAGGGGACACACCAACAAGGGGACACAGCAACAAGGGGACACACCTGCAAGGGGACACAGCAACAAGTGGTCACAGCAACAAGGGGTCACAACAACAAGTGGTCACAGCAACATGGGGACACAACAAGGGGATACAACAAGGGGACACAACAAGGGGACACAACAAGGGGACACAACAAGGGGACACAACAAGGGGACACAGCAACAAGGGGTCACAGCAACAAGGGGACACAACAACAAAGGGTCACAGCAACAAGGGGTCACAGCAACAAGGGGTCACAGCAACAAGGGGTCACAACAACAAGGGGACACAGCAACAAGGGGACACAGCAACAAGTGGACACAACAACAAGGGGACACAGCAACAAGGGGACACAACAACAAGGGGACACAGCAACAAGGAGACACAGCAACAAGTGGACACAACAACAAGGGGACACAGCAACAAAGGGACACAGCAACAAGGGGTCACAACAAAAGGGGGACACAGCAACAAGGGGACACAGCAACAAGGGGTCACAACAACAAAGGGTCACAACAACAAGGGGTCACAGCAACAAGTGGACACGGCAACAAGTGGACACAACAACAAGGGGACACAGCAACAAGGGGACACAGCAACAAGTGGACACAACAACAAGGGGACACAGCAACAAGGGGACACAGCAACAAGTGGACACAACAACAAGGGGACACAGCAACAAGGGGACACAACAACAAGGGGACACAGCAACAAGGAGACACAGCAACAAGTGGACACAACAACAAGGGGACACAGCAACAAAGGGACACAGCAACAAGGGGTCACAACAAAAGGGGGACACAGCAACAAGGGGACACAGCAACAAGGGGTCACAACAACAAAGGGTCACAACAACAAGGGGTCACAGCAACAAGTGGACACGGCAACAAGTGGACACAACAACAAGGGGACACAGCAACAAGGGGACACAGCAACAAGTGGACACAACAACAAGGGGACACAGCAACAAGGGGACACAGCAACAAGTGGACACAACAACAAGGGGACACAGCAACAAGGGGACACAGCAACAAGTGGACACAACAACAAGCGGACACAGCAACAAGGGGACACAGCAACAAGGGGACACAGCAACAAGGGGACACAACAACAAGGGAACACAACAACAAGGGGACACAGCAACAAGGGGACACAGCAACAAGGGGACACAAAAACAAGGGGACACAGCAACAAGGGGACACAGCAACAAGGGGACACAGCAACAAAGGGACGCAACAACAAGGGGACACGGCAACAAGTGGACACAACAACAAGGGGACACAGCAACAAGGGGACACAACAACAAGGGGACACAGCAACAAGTGGACACAACAACAAGGGAACACAACAACAAGGGGACACAGCAACAAGGGGACACAGCAACAAGGGGTCACAACAACAAAGGGTCACAACAACAAGGGGTCACAGCAACAAGTGGACACGGCAACAAGTGGACACAACAACAAGGGGACACAGCAACAAGGGGACACAGCAACAAGTGGACACAACAACAAGGGGACACAGCAACAAGGGGACACAGCAACAAGTGGACACAACAACAAGGGGACACAGCAACAAGGGGACACAGCAACAAGTGGACACAACAACAAGCGGACACAGCAACAAGGGGACACAGCA
>NC_091384.1:3348023-3358023 GCF_038502225.1 Cherax quadricarinatus | reverse complement strand
AAAATGCAAGGAGGCTGAGGAGAGGTTTGTACCCAAGGGTAACAGGAGTAATGAAAAAGCCAGGATGAGCCCATGGTTTACCCAAAGGTGCAGGGAGGCAAAAACCAAGTGTGCTAGGGAATGGAAGAAATATAGAAGGCAAAGGACCCAGGAGAATAAGGAGAACAGTCGTAGAGCCAGAAACGAATATGCACAGATAAGAAGGGAGGCCCAAAGACAATATGAAAATGACATAGCAGCGAAAGCCAAATCTGACCCGAAACTGTTGTACAGCCACATCAGGAGGAAAACAACAGTCAAGGACCAGGTAATCAGGCTAAGGAAGGAAGGAGGAGAGACAACAGGAAATGACCGTGAAGTATGTGAAGAACTCAACAAGAGATTCAAAGAAGTGTTCACAGAGGAGACAGAAGGGACTCCAGAAAGACGGAGAGGTGGGGCACACCACCAAGTGCTGGACACAGTGCACACAACCGAGGAAGAAGTGAAGAGGCTTCTGAGTGAGCTAGATACCTCAAAGGCAATGGGGCCAGATAACATCTCCCCATGGGTATTGAGAGAGGGAGCAGAGGCGCTATGTGTACCCCTAACAACAATATTCAATACATCTATCGAAACAGGGAGATTGCCTGAGGCATGGAAGACAGCAAATGTAGTCCCAATCTTTAAAAAAGGAGACAGACATGAAGCGTTAAACTACAGACCAGTGTCACTGACATGTATAGTATGCAAAATCATGGAGAAGATTATCAGGAGAAGAGTGGTGGAACACCTAGAAAGGAATGATCTCATCAACAGCAGCCAGCATGGTTTCAGGGACGGGAAATCCTGTGTCACAAACCTACTGGAGTTCTATGACATGGTGACAGCAGTAAGACAAGAGAGAGAGGGGTGGGTGGATTGCATTTTCTTGGACTGCAAGAAGGCGTTTGACACAGTTCCCCACAAGAGATTGGTGCAAAAACTGGAGGACCAAGCAGGGATAACAGGGAAGGCACTACAATGGATCAGGGAATACTTGTCAGGAAGACAGCAGCGAGTCATGGTACGTGGCGAGGTGTCAGAGTGGGCACCTGTGACCAGCGGGGTCCCGCAGGGGTCAGTCCTAGGACCAGTGCTGTTTCTGGTATTTGTGAACGACATGACGGAAGGAATAGACTCTGAGGTGTCCCTGTTTGCAGATGACGTGAAGTTGATGAGAAGAATACACTCGATCGAAGACCAGGCAGAACTACAAAGGGATCTGGACAGGCTGCAGACCTGGTCCAGCAATTGGCTCCTGGAGTTCAATCCCACCAAGTGCAAAGTCATGAAGATTGGGGAAGGGCAAAGAAGGCGGCAGACGGAGTACAGTCTAGGGGGTCGGAGACTACAAACCTCACTCAAGGAAAAAGATCTTGGGGTGAGTATAACACCAGGCACATCTCCTGAAGCGCACATCAACCAAATAACTGCTGCAGCATATGGGCGCCTAGCAAACCTCAGAACAGCATTCCGACATCTTAATAAGGAATCGTTCAGGACCCTGTACACCGTATACGTTAGGCCCATATTGGAGTATGCGGCACCAGTTTGGAACCCACACCTAGCCAAGCACGTAAAGAAACTAGAGAAAGTGCAAAGGTTTGCAACAAGACTAGTCCCAGAGCTAAGAGGTATGTCCTACGAGGAGAGGTTAAGGGAAATCAACCTGACGACACTGGAGGACAGGAGAGATAGGGGGGACATGATAACGACATACAAAATACTGAGGGGAATTGACAAGGTGGACAAAGACAGGATGTTCCAGAGTTTGGACACAGCAACAAGGGGACACAGTTGGAAGCTAAAGACACAGATGAATCACAGGGATGTTAGGAAGTATTTCTTCAGCCACAGAGTAGTCAGTAAGTGGAATAGTTTGGGAAGCGATGTAGTGGAGGCAGGATCCATACATAGCTTTAAGCAGAGGTATGATAAAGCTCACGGCTCGGGGAGAGTGACCTAGTAGCGATCAGTGAAGAGGCGGGGCCAGGAGCTCGGACTCGACCCCCGCAACCTCAACTAGGTGAGTACAACTAGGTGAGGTGAGTACACACACACACACACACACACCACATACACACACACACACACACCACACACACACACACACACACACACACACACACACACACACACACACAACACACACACACACACACACACACACACACACACACAACACACACACACACACACACACACACACACACACACACACACACACACACACACACACACACACACAACACACACACACACACACACACACACACACACACACACACACACACACACACAACACACACACACACACACACACACACACACACACACACACACACACACACACACACACACACACACACACACACATACACACACACACACACACACACACACACACACACACACACACACACAACACACACACACACACACACACACACACACACAACACACACACACACACACACACACACACACACACACACACACACACACACACACACACACACACACACACACACACACACACACACACACACACATCAAGTCTCTGGCTTCAGTTTTAAGGGAGAATTTTGTCAACAAAACTCCAAGTATTTATTGCATTTCGAATTCTGGTATTTATCCCAGAGTTTTTCGTCTGTTTGTGGCCTTTTTCACACGTTATTTCTGATGGTGTTGTGATCCGAGGAGAGAGAGAGAGAGACAGAGAGAGAGAGACAGAGAGAGAGAGAGAGAGAGAGAGATAGGTTAAATAGGTTATAATTGATTGTTAGTGAGTCTATCTACCTGGAGGTTGTTCCGGGGGTCAGCGCCCCCACGACCCGGTCCATGACCAGGCTTCGTGGTGGATCAGGACTTGATTAACCAGGTTGTTACTGCTGGTGGCACGTAAACCAACTTGAGGTGTCTGTCTAGCTCCCTCTTGAAGACAGCCAGGGGTCTTGAAGACAGCCAGGGGTCTTGAAGACAGCCAGGGGTCTTGAAGACAGCCAAGGGTCTTGAAGACAGCCAGGGGTCTTGAAGACAGCCAGGGGTCTTGAAGACAGCCAGGGGTCTTGAAGACAGCCAGGGGTCTTGAAGACAGCCAGGGGTCTTGAAGACAGCCAGGGGTCTTGAAGACAGCCAGGGGTCTTGAAGACAGCCAGGGGTCTTGAAGACAGCCAGGGGTCTTGAAGACAGCCAGGGGTCTTAAAGACAGCCAGGTGTCTTGGAGACAACCAGGTGTCTTGGAGACAGCCAGGGGTCTTGAAGACAGCCAGAGGTCTTGAAGACAGCCAGGGGTCTTGAAGACAGCCAGGGGTCTTGAAGACAGCCAGGGGTCTTGAAGACAGCCAGGGGTCTTGAAGACAGCCAGGGGTCTTGAAGACAGCCAGGGGTCTTGAAGACAGCCAGGGGTCTTGAAGACAGCCATGGGTCTTAAAGACAGCCAGGTGTCTTGGAGACAACCAGGTGTCTTGGAGACAGCCAGGGGTCTTGAAGACAGCCAGGGGTCTTGAAGACAGCCAGGGGTCTTGAAGACAGCCAGGGGTCTTGAAGACAGCCAGGGGTCTTGAAGACAGCCAGGGGTCTTAAAGACAGCCAGGTGTCTTGGAGACAACCAGGTGTCTTGGAGACAGCCAGGGGTCTTGAAGACAGCCAGGGGTCTAGAAGACAGCCAGGGGTCTTGAAGACAGCCAGGGGTCTTAAAGACAGCCAGGTGTCTTGGAGACAACCAGGTGTCTTGGAGACAGCCTGGAGTCTTGAAGACAGCCAGGAGTCTTGAAGACAGCCAGGTGTCTTGAAGACAGCCAGGGGTCTAGAAGACAGCCAGGGGTCTAGAAGACAGCCAGGGGTCTTGAAGACAACCACACTGTCATTTTCCTCACAGATGCCATAGTGGCACTGTTGTGCTCCTTGAAGGTGACATCCTCTGACATCATCTCTTCCAGGGGTGGGGGAGAGGCATTGTGGGTTATGGGGTGGGGGAGATGGTTGGATATATTGGTGGGAGAGAGAGGGGTGGGTGAACGGGAGGAGTGAAGGAGGTGGGTGGAGGGAAGGGGGTTAAGAGTAACTTAACGAAGGGGAATAGAGAGGGAAGGGGTTGAAGGAGAGGGGAGAGTAAGGAAGGGAAGGAAATATACTGGAGGAAAAGGGAGGGAGGAGAGAAAGTAAGCGTGGGAAGGTACTGCACAAGGGGAGAGGGAGTGAGGCAGTGGGAGGGAGGCAGGAAGAGGCAGAGGGAGGCGGGGGAGGAGGCAGGGGTAGGCAGAGGGAAGCAGGGGATGGCAGGGGGAGGCAAGGGATTGCGAGTCTTGTGGGAATTAGGATTGCCAGCGCTGCCAACAGCCACTCACATATATTTTATTAACAATGACTCGACCAGCCATTACTGTATACCCTTACACACACACACACACACACACACACACACACACACACACACACACACACACACACACACCGTGGAATAGTCTAGAAAGTGGCGTAGTGGAGGCGGGAACCATACATAGTTTTAAGGCGAGGTATGATAAAGCTCATGGGGCAGGGAGAGAGAGGACCTAGTAGCAATCAGCGAAGAGGCGGGGCCAGGAGCTGTGACTCGACCCCTGCAACCACAAATAGGTGAGTACAAATAGGTGAGTACACCGCAATGTATGTAAGGAGCTCAAGATGAGGTTTAAAGAAGTGTTGACAGAGGAGACAGAAGGGCCTCCAGAAAGGCAGAGAGTTGGGGTACACCATCAAGTGTTGGACACCATACATACAACCAAGGAAGAAGTGAAGAGACTGCTAAGTGAGCTGGATACCTCAAAGGCAATGGGGCCGGATAACATCTCTCCATGGGTCCTGAGAGAGGGAGCAGAGGTGCAACAAATCTATCTGCAACAAATCTGTCAAAACAGGGTGACTACCTGAAGTATGAAAGATGGCAAATGTAGTCCCAATTTTTAAAAAATGAGACAGATATGAAGCATTAAACTACAAACCAGTGTCACTGACATGTATAGTATGCAAGGTAATGCAGAAGATTATCAGAAGAGTGCTGGAGCAACTAGAAAGAAACCAGCTTATCAGTGACAGCCAGCATGGTTTCATGGACGGAAAATCCTGCATCACAAACCTACTGGAGTTTTATGACATGGTGGCAGCAGTAAGACAAGAGAGAGATTAATTGGTAGACTGCATTGTCTTGGACTCTAAGAAGGCGTTTGACACAGTTCCACACAAGAGGTTAGTGCAAAACCTGGAGGACCAAGCAGGGATAACAGGGAAGGCACTACAGTGTATCAGGGAATACCTGTCAGGAAGACTACAGTGAGTCATGGTACGTAACGAGGCGTCAGAGTGGGCACCTGTGACGAGCGAAGTTCCACAGGGGTCAGTCCTAGGACCGGTGCTGTTTCTGGTATTTGTGAACGACTTGACAGGAGGAATAGACTCCGAAGTGTTCCCGTTTGCAGATGGTGTGAAGTTGATGAGAAGAATTCAATCAGACGGAAATAATTGGTATAAAATACCGACACAATGGAAATATAAACACAAATGCAGTATAATGTGATCCTTTATTGACAACGTTTCACCCACGCAGTGGGCTTTTTCAAGTCACACACGGATCTACCTGGGGTTGGAAGGTACGGGAGTATTTATAGTTCAGAACGTTGAGGTCAGGTGAAGATTGCTGCATCAGATGATCTACCGGGTGGGGTTGTAGAGTCTTGGGTAGCTAGGCGGGGATATTGGACAAGTTGTGAGTAGACCTTCTGCAGTGTTCTATGTTCTTATGTGGGATAGCGATGAAGAAGTTTCTTGGCGAGTGGTTCAGCTATGTTATAGAAGCCATTGTTCTGGTTGAAATTGTTGGTTATAGAGATAAACGATGATTCCAGGATTCTTCTGTATTGAGTGTTGTCTTCTGTGGCTATAAGTCTTGAGTTTCTGTAGTTAATTAAATGGTTGTGTGAATTGCGATGTTGTACACAGGCATTCCTTGTATCGTCAGTCCTGCTTGCATATTGGTGTTCTGAAATACGTGTTTGGAGGTCTCTTGATGTTTCGCCCACGTATAATTTGTTGCAGTCATTACAAGGGATTATGTATACCCCTGCAGAGGATGGAGGCTTGTCCTGTCTACTACTGGTGATGTCCTTGATGGTCGTGGTTGTGGAGGTAGATACTTGGAATGATGTTTTGGCAAAGATGTTGGAAACATGTTTGGCAATGGAGTTGGTGGGAAGGACTATGTATCTCTTCTCGGCAGTGTCTTCTCTGGGTGTGTTGAAGATGTTTAATGCTCGCCGTCTGCAGTCTCTGATGAAGTGACGAGGATAGTGGAGTTTGGAAAATACTTGTTCAATTATAGTGCATTCTTCCTCAAGGAACTCGTTGCTGCAGATTCTGAGTGCACGCAGGAAGAAGCCTATAATTACACCACGACACCAAAACCAAACGTGGTGTAATTATAGGCTTCTTCCTGCGTGCACTCAGAATCTGCAGCAACGAGTTCCTTGAGGAAGAATGCACTATAATTGAACAAGTATTTTCCAAACTCCACTATCCTCGTCACTTCATCAGAGACTGCAGACGGCGAGCATTAAACATCTTCAACACACCCAGAGAAGACACTGCCGAGAAGAGATACATAGTCCTTCCCACCAACTCCATTGCCAAACATGTTTCCAACATCTTTGCCAAAACATCATTCCAAGTATCTACCTCCACAACCACGACCATCAAGGACATCACCAGTAGTAGACAGGACAAGCCTCCATCCTCTGCAGGGGTATACATAATCCCTTGTAATGACTGCAACAAATTATACGTGGGCGAAACATCAAGAGACCTCCAAACACGTATTTCAGAACACCAATATGCAAGCAGGACTGACGATACAAGGAATGCCTGTGTACAACATCGCAATTCACACAACCATTTAATTAACTACAGAAACTCAAGACTTATAGCCACAGAAGACAACACTCAATACAGAAGAATCCTGGAATCATCGTTTATCTCTATAACCAACAATTTCAACCAGAACAATGGCTTCTATAACATAGCTGAACCACTCGCCAAGAAACTTCTTCATCGCTATCCCACATAAGAACATAGAACACTGCAGAAGGTCTACTCACAACTTGTCCAATATCCCCGCCTAGCTACCCAAGACTCTACAACCCCACCCGGTAGATCATCTGATGCAGCAATCTTCACCTGACCTCAACGTTCTGAACTATAAATACTCCCGTACCTTCCAACCCCAGGTAGATCCGTGTGTGACTTGAAAAAGCCCACTGCGTGGGTGAAACGTTGTCAATAAAGGATCACATTATACTGCATTTGTGTTTATATTTCCAATTCAATCAGACGCGGACCAAGCAGAACTACCAAGGGATCTGGACAGGCTGCAGACCTGGTTCAGCAACTGGTTCCTGGAGTTCAACCCCACCAAATGCAAAGTCATGAAGATTTGGGAAGGACAAAGAAGACTGCAGACGGAGTACAGTTTAGGGGGCCAGAGACTACAAACCTCACTCAAGGAAAAGGATCTTGGTGTGAGTATAACACCGAGCACATCTCCTGAAGCGCACATCAACCAAATAACTGCTGCAGCATATGGGCGCCTGGCGAACCTCAGAACAGCATTCCGACATCTTAATAAGGAATCGTTCAGGACCCTGTACACCGTGTATGTTAGGCCCATATTGGAGTATGCGGCACCAGTTTGAAACCCACACCTAGCCAAGCATGTAAGGAAGCTAGAGAAAGTGCAAAGGTTTGCAACAAGACTAGTGGGGGAGCTAAGGGGTATGTCCTACGAGGGGAGGTTAAAGGAAATCGACCTGACGACACTGGAAGACAGGAGAGATAGGGGAGATATGATAACGAAATATAAAATACTGAGAGAAACCGACAAGATGGACAGAGACAGGATGTTCCACAGATGGGACACAGCAACAAGGGGACACAGTTGGAAGCTGAAGACTCAGATGAACCAAAGGGATGTTAGGAGGTATTTTTTCAGTGACAGAACTGTCAGGAAGTGGAATAGCCTGGGAAGTGTTGTAGTGGAGACAGGATCCATACATAGCCTTAAGAAGAGGTATGATAAGGCTCATGGAGCGGGAAGAGTGACCTAGTATTGGCCAGTGAAGAGGCGTGGCCAGGAGCTATGAATCGACCCTTACAACCACAACTAGGCGAGTACACACAACGCACACACACACAAACCAAAAGACAGAGCCGAGGGTGTAACATCTCCCCCAGTGAAAACCAGGGATGTTATTGAACAGGTGCTGCTCATGTTTTTGAACTCTCAAGATCACAGCTGGACAGCAGCGAAACCTCAGAGTCCTCAGGACACCAATAACATCACTTTGGATACTGAAGGAAGGAGTCGATGACCCTGGATACTGAAGGAAGGAGTCGAAGACCCTGGATACTGAAGGAAGGAGTCGATGACCCTGGATACTGAAGGAAGGAGTCGAAGACCCTGGATACTGAAGGAAGGAGTCGAAGACCCTGGATACTGAAGGAAGGAGTCGATGACCCTGGATACTGAAGGAAGGAGTCGAAGACCCTGGATACTGAAGGAAGGAGCCGAAGACCCTGGATACTGAAGGAAGGAGTCGAAGACCCTGGATACTGAAGGAAGGAGTCGAAGACCCTGGATACTGAAGGAAGGAGTCGATGACCCTGGATACTGAAGGAAGGAGTCGAAGACCCTGGATACTGAAGGAAGGAGTCGAAGACCCTGGATACTGAAGGAAGGAGTCGAAGACCCTGGATACTGAAGGAAGGAGTCGAAGACCCTGGATACTGAAGGAAGGAGTCGAAGACCCTGGATATTGAAGGAAGGAGTCGAAGACCCTGGATACTGAAGGAAGGAGTCGAAGACCCAGGATACTGAAGGAAGGAGTCGATGACCCTGGATACTGAAGGAAGGAGTCGAAGACCCTGGATACTGAAGGAAGGAGTCGAAGACCCTGGATACTGAAGGAAGGAGTCGAAGACCCTGGATACTGAAGGAAGGAGTCGAAGACCCTGGATACTGAAGGAAGGAGTCGAAGACCCTGGATATTGAAGGAAGGAGTCGAAGACCCTGGATACTGAAGGAAGGAGTCGAAGACCCTGGATACTGAAGGAAGCAGTCGAAGACCCTGGATACTGAAGGAAGGAGTCGATGACCCTGGATACTGAAGGAAGGAGTCGATGACCCTGGATACTGAAGGAAGGAGTCGATGACCCTGGATACTGAAGGAAGGAGTCGAAGACCCTGGATACTGAAGGAAGGAGTCGAAGACCCTGGATACTGAAGGAAGGAGTCGATGACCCTGGATACTGAAGGAAGGAGTCGAAGACCCTGGATACTGAAGGAAGGAGTCGAAGACCCTGGATACTGAAGGAAGGAGTCGAAGACCCTGGATACTGAAGGAAGGAGTCGAAGACCCTGGATATTGAAGGAAGGAGTCGAAGACCCTGGATACTGAAGGAAGGAGTCGAAGACCCTGGATACTGAAGGAAGCAGTCGAAGACCCTGGATACTGAAGGAAGGAGTCGATGACCCTGGATACCCTGGATACTGAAGGAAGGAGTCGATGACCCTGGATACTGAAGGAAGGAGTCCCCTGGATACTGAAGGAAGGAGTCGAAGACCCTGGATACTGAAGGAAGGAGTCGATGACCCTCGAAGACCCTGGATACTGAAGGAAGGAGTCGAAGACCCTGGATACTGAAGGAAGGAGTCGAAGACCCTGGATACTGAAGGAAGGAGTCGAAGACCCTGGATATTGAAGGAAGGAGTCGAAGACCCTGGATACTGAAGGAAGGAGTCGAAGACCCTGGATACTGAAGGAAGGAGTCGAAGACCCTGGATACTGAAGGAAGGAGTCGAAGACCCAGAAGATACTGAAGGAAGGAGTCGAAGACCCTGGATACTGAAGGAAGGAGTCGAAGACCCTGGATACTGAAGGAAGGAGTCGAAGAC
>NC_091384.1:3318023-3345523 GCF_038502225.1 Cherax quadricarinatus | reverse complement strand
CCGGGGTTCGATCCCTGGTACGGGTTGGAACATTACGACGTGTTTCCTTAAGACACCTGCTGTCACTGTTCACCTAGCAGTAAGTAGGTACCCGGGTGTTAGCAGACTGGTGTGGGTGGCATCCTGGGGGACAAAATTTCCCTAAGTCATGGGAAATGCTCTACATAACCAGGAACTTTCTATATAGTATGTCATAGGTGTGAGCTATGGTCTGTATAAGTTGAATCAAGTACTGGTAGAAATAAACATTATTATTATTATTATTATTATTATTATTATTATTATTATTATTATTATTATTATTATTATTATTATTATTATTATTATTATTATTATTATTATTATCATTATTATTATTATTATTATTACTGCAGTCACAAGGAACAAGTCTATCAGTATCCTGTCTGTGTGCAAGCACAGCTTCAAGAACAGGAGCTGCGACTCGACCCCTGCAGCCACAAATGGGTGAGTACTCGACGTCCAGACATGATTGCTGTTTCTGAGATGGATTTAGACAGGACTCCGGAAATTTTTGCCAGAATTGCTGTCTATACCTCATGGATGAAAAGAGACAGGTATGGTCAAGGAGGAGGTGTTACTGTGTACTTTCTAAGGGACAGATAAGGTCAAGGAGGAGGTGTTACTGTGTACTTTCTAGGGTCAGATAAGGTCAAGGAGGAGGTGTTACTGTGTACTTTCTAAGGGTCAGATAAGGTCAGGAAGGTGTTACTGTGTACTTTCTAATGGTCAGATAAGGTCAGGAAGGTGTTACTGTGTACTTTCTAAGGGTCAGACAAGGTCAGGAAGGTGTTACTGTGTACTTTCTAAGTGTCAGATAAGGTCAGGAAGGTGTTACTGTGTACTTTCTAAGTGCCAGATAAGGTCAGGAAGGTGTTACTGTGTACTTTCTAAGTGCCAGATAAGGTCAGGAAGGTGTTACTTTGTACTTTCTAAGGGTCAGATGAGGTCAGGAAGGTGTTACTGTGTACTTTCTAAGGGTCAGATAAGGTCAGGAACGTGTTACTGTGCACTTTCTAAGGGTCAGATAAGGTCAGGAAGGTGTTACTGTGTACTTTCTAAGTGCCAGATAAGGTCAGGAAGGTGTTACTTTGTACTTTCTAAGGGTCAGATGAGGTCAGGAAGGTGTTACTGTGTACTTTCTAAGGGCCAGATAAGGTCAGGAAGGTGTTACTGTGTACTTTCTAAGGGTCAGATAAGGTCAGGAGGGTGTTACTGTGTACTTTCTAAGGGTCAGATAAGGTCAGGAAGGTGTTACTGTGTACTTTCTAAGGGTCAGATAAGGTCAAGAAGGTGTTACTGTGTACTTTCTAAGGGTCAGATAAGGTCAGGAAGGTGTTACTGTGTACTTTCTAAGGGTCAGATAAGGTCAGGAAGGTGTTACTGTGTACTTCTCTGAGAGTGTCTACACCCAGCATACTGATGTCATCCCTACCCACCTGACATCATTTATTCCTGGAATGATTCGAGTCTGGAACATGTTGGTGCAGCATAATGACGTCAGTGACATGAAGTCAATTGACCAGATAAAATCTCTGGTCCACAGATAATAATAATAATAATAATAATAATAATAATAATAATAATAATAATAATAATAATAATAATAATAATAATAATAATAATAATAATAATAATAATAATAATGATAATAATAATAATAATAATAATAATAATAATAATAATAATAATAATAATAATAATAATAATAATAATAATAATAATAATAATAATAATAGTACATGTACAAGGTATACAGGCCTCGATGGCCCACAACTGGTCCACAGATGGCCCACAACTGGTCCACAGATGACCCACAACTGATCCACAGATGACCCACAACTGGTCCACAGATGACCCACAACTGGTCCACAGATGACCCACAACTGGTCCACAGATGGCCCACAACTGGTCCACAGATGACCCACAACTGGTCCACAGATGACCCACAACTGGTCCACAGATGGCCCACAACTGGTCAACAGATGACCCACAACTGGTCCACAGATGACCCACAACTGGTCCACAGATGACCCACAACTGGTCCACAGATGGCCCACAACTGGTCCACAGATGACCCACAACTGGTCCACAGATGACCCACAACTTGTCCACAGATGACCCACAACTGGTCCACAGATGGCCCACAACTGATCCACAGATGACCCACAACTGGTCCACAGATGACCCACAACTGGTCCACAGATGACCCACAACTGGTCCACAGATGACCCACAACTGGTCCACAGATGACCCACAACTGGTCCACAGATGACCCACAACTGGTCCACAGATGACCCACAACTGGTCCACAGATGACCCACCACTGGTCCACAGATGACCCACAACTGGTCCACAGATGACCCACAACTGGTCCACAGATGACCCACAACTGGTCCACAGATGACCCACAACTGGTCCACAGATGACCCACAACTGGTCCACAGATGACCCACAACTGGTCCACAGATGACCCACAACTGGTCCACAGATGGCCCACAACTGGTCCACAGATGACCCACAACTGTCCCATACTTCATCCAGTTCCTTACTTGTCTCTTCTAAATAAGAGAGAGAGAGAGAAAGAGATAGAGAGAGAGAGAGAGAGAGAGAGAGAGAGAGAGAGAGAGAGAGAGGGGAGAGAGAGAGAGAGAGGAGAGAGAGAGAGGGGAGAGAGAGAGAGAGAGAGAGAGAGGAGAGAGAGAGAGAGAGAGAGAGAGAGAGAGAGTGAGAGGGAGAGAGAGAGAGAGAGAGAGAGAGGAGAGAGAGAGAGAGAGAGAGAGAGAGAGGAGAGAGAGAGGAGAGAGAGAGAGAGAGAGAGGAGGAGAGAGAGAGAGGAGGAGAGAGAGAGAGAGAGAGGAGAGAGAGAGAGAGAGAGAGAGAGAGAGAGAGAGAGAGAGAGAGAGAGAGAAACACAAATCCACCAGCACAAAACACTTGACAGACAGACCTTACTACGCCTGCAAAACTCACAGACAAATATACACAGACAAACACAGCTCAACAAACACAAACGTTTAGTAAAAAACAAACACACAAATCTCCATGACTCTGACGTCATAAGAATTGTCTTTTTTTTAGGCTTAAAAAAATATTGAATTGTATTTTCTGCAGCAGGAAAGTTAATGACCAGTTTGATGTAACTTAACGTAACCTAACCTAACTGCATACCCAGATGGGGTTTATATTTCACATTGTATTGTCTTTATATTTTGCTAATAATTAGGGGGAAATAGGCCTACCAAACTCAGCCTGCACTTGTCTTTATATTTTGCTAACAATTAGGGGGAAATAGGCCTACCAAACTCAGCCTGCACTCCCCTAACTTGTTGATAAATTAGACACCTGTGCAACTCTTGGGTATCTTTATTGAGGAAACGTTTCGCCACACAGTGGCTTCATCAGTCCATACAAAGGAGAAACTTGAAGAACAGGAGGAGAATGAGGTAATCAGTCCCTCAACCTTGAGTCGATGTGGTCAATCCATCAATCTTGAATAGATTACGGCATAGGAGCGGAGAAGCAGCTTATAAACCGTATGGCAGGAGAGGTGCAGCAGTCGTAGGTGGTGTCACATTTGCCCAATGTGGAAGTAGGTCGTGCCCAAGGTCGTGCCCAAGGTCGTGTCCAAGGTCGTACCCAAGGTCGTACCCAAGGTCGTGCCCAAGGTCGTGACCAAGGGTTAGGCAAGCGAAGAATTCCCAAGTATTAAGATCCCAAGAAGTTGCAGTGTCTGACAGGATCGTAGATGAATGGTTCAAAGAACTGTGGGGCGAAACGTTTCCTCAATAAAGATACCCAAGAGTTGCACATGTGTCTAATTTAACAACATGTCGGTTCTTTGAACCATTCATCTACAATCCCCTACCTCGTTTTCACTTGGTACCACGTGAACATAGAGACGACAATTGTACTCCTTTCTCTCTCTCGGGTATGGCCCTCTGGGCCTCCGGGTTGTTTAATACACAAACAACTCTGCTATAATTGGTGGTGAGACAACACAAGGTGCCTGACCGAGCAAAACGTAGCCAGTAAGCCTATTTGCTAGTTCTCATAGCCCCACCTCGGAGAGAGTTGTTGTGGGCCTGGCTCCCTGAGTCCCCACAAAAGGGCTGGTTCTCAAGTTAGAGACATACCCGGCCATGCCTTGGTGAATAACTACCCGCCTGGATTGGTTTCAGCACACTTCACAGTGCCCACAGTGCCCACAGTGCCCACTGTGAAGTCCATTACTTCAATAATAAAGGGGCTAGTCGATGGCCATATATTTCATCTTCGTCTGTACTACCTGGTAAGTTACTAGATCAACCCCATACACAGTTATAACTTAACCTAATGTAACGTCATGTAAATTAACCTAACGTAACCTTCTGTAACGTAACGTGACCTAACCTAACCTAACCTTATTTTCTAACGAAATCAAAACAAATATCTAGGCTATCTAGAAGACGTTTCAGTGGGACAATTTGCAACCTGTAAATCTCCACTCCTGATCCAACACTTGCCATACAAGGCCTGGGCGAAACGTCGTATCAAAGGAGGATGTTCTCTGATGACAGTAATTCCCCCCAGTCACCAGCTGCTGCCACTCAGAACGAAACATCAGTCCCGACGTTTCACACATCACAGCCTCAACCATATATATATTCTTACATTTCCGTCTATTTCTTACCCTCTTATTCTCCCTTCCTCTCTCCCCTTTTCTCTTTGCTACTCATGCTTCTAGTTGGTTCAACACTTCCCACTTATTCTGCAAAGAGGATGGAAAGGAATTGGAGGAGGAGGAGGAGGAAGAGGAGGAGAAAGAAGAGGATTACAAGATACACTAATGAATAGCGCACCTTTGTCACCTCTGTTCCAGACCTTTGTTCTTCTCGTTCTCTTCTTCTTCCTTCTTTTCCTGTTCCTCCTGTTCCTCCTCCTGTTCCCCCTCCTGTTCCCCCTCCTCTTCCTCCTCCTCATCCTTCTCCTCTTCCAGTTCCTCTTCCAGTTCCTTTTCCAGTTCCTCTTTCAGCTCCTCTTCCAGTCAGCAGACAAGTCCCCTCCAGCCTCCAGTACCTGGGATGGCGTGAGTGAGGGAGGGGGAAGCCACTCAGTCCACCCCCTTCCCACTTCTCCCCCTCCCCCTAAAACCACTTCAACCATTCAAGGGCTGGCGTTATCCCCGCCAACACCTCTGTTGTGCACGATGTCCAAATTGCAGGGTTCCTGTAGCTTAAATCTCAATTGAGAAGCCTCGGGTCGGACCAGCTCTGAGGGATTACTGGGAGTGAGGGTGACGCTGTGTGTACGTGTACGTGTACGTGTGTGTGTTTGTACGTGTATGTACGTGTGTGTGTGTTTTTAGTTGCAAGAGCTCAAGCCATTGCAATTTTTGTCAAGAAAGCAACTGAAAAAGTACCATGAAAAAAGAGAGTGGGATGAAAGGCCTTGATGGATGTTAGGTACCACAATCAGCACTACTTACACTGTACTGTTCACTGGTCTACCTACAACCTCACCTACTGCCTCACCTACTACCTCACATACTGCCTCACCTACTACCTCACCTACTACCTCACCTACTACCTCACCTACTACCTCACCCACTACCTCACCTACTACCTCACCTACTACCTCACCTACTACCTCACCTACTACCTCACCTAAGGTCTCACCTACTACCTCACCTACTGCCTCACCTACTGCCTCACCTACTACCTCACCTACTGCCTCACCTACTACCTCACCTACTACCTCACCTACTACCTCACCTACTACTTCACCCACTACCTTACCTACTACCTCACCTACTACCTCACCTACTACCTCACCCACTACCTCACCTTCTACCTCACCTACTACCTCACCTACTGCCTCACCTACTACCTCACCTACTACCTCATCCAATACCTCACCTACTACCTCACCTACTACCTCACCTACTACGTCGCCTACTACCTCACCTACTACCTCACCCACTACCTCACCTACTACCTCACCTACTACCTCACCTACTACCTCACCTACTACCTCACCTACTACCTCACTCATTACCTCACCTACTACCTCACCTACTACGTCGCCTACTACCTCACCTACTACCTCACCCACTACCTAACCTACTACCTCACCTACTACCTCACCTACTACCTCACCTACTACCTCACTCATTACCTCACCTACTACCTCACCTACTACGTCGCCTACTACCTCACCTACTACCTCACCCACTACCTCACCTACTACCTCACCTACCACCTCACCTACTACCTCACCCACTACCTCACCTACTACCTCACCTACTACCTCACCCACTACCTCACCTACTACCTCACCTACCACCTCACCTACTACCTCACCTACTACCTCACCTACTACCTCACCTACTACCTCACCCACTACCTCACCTACTACCTCACCTACCACCTCACCTACTACCTCACCTACTACCTCACCTACTACCTCACCTACCACCTCACCTACTACCTCACCTACTACCTTACCTACTGCCTCACCTACTACCTCACCTACTACCTCACCTACTACCTCACCTACTACCTCACCTACTACCTCACCTACTACCTCACCTACTACCTCACCTACTACCTCACCTACTACCTCACCTACTACCTCACCTACTACCTCACCTACCACCTCACCTACTACCTCACCTACTACCTCACCTACTACCTCACCTACTACCTCACCTACTACCTCACCTACTACCTCAGCTACTACCTCACCTACTACCTCACCTACTACCTCACCTACTACCCCACCTACTACCTCACCTACTACCTCACCTACTACCTCACCTACTACCCCACCTACTACCTCACCTACTACCCCACCTACTACCTCACCTACTACCTCACCTACTACCCCACCTACTACCTCACCTACTACCTCACCTACTACCTCACCTACTACCTCACCTACTACCTCACCTACTACCTCACCTACCACCTCACCTACTACCTCACCTACTACCTCACCTACTGCCTCACCTACTACCTCACCCACTACCTCACCTACTACCTCACCTACCACCTCACCTACTACCTCACCTACTACCTCACCTACTACCTCACCTACTACCTCACCCACTACCTCACCTACTACCTCACCTACCACCTCACTTACTACCTCACCTACTACCTCACCTACTACCTCACCTACTACCTCACCTACTACCTCACCTACTACCTCACCTACTGCCTCACCTACTACCTCACCTACTACCTCACCTACTACCTCACCTACTACCTCACCTACTACCTCACCTACTACCTCACCTACTACCTCACCTACTACCTCACCTACTACCTCACCTACTGCCTCACCTACTACCTCACCTACTACCTCACCTACTACCTCACCTACTACCTCACCTACTACCTCACCTACTACCTCACCTACTACCTCACCTACTACCTCACCTACTACCTCACCTACTACCTCACCTACTACCTCACCTACTACCGCACCTACTACCTCACCTACTACCTCACCTACTACCTCACCTACTACCTCACCTACCACCTCTCCTACTACCTCACCTACTACCTCACCTACTGCCTCACCTACTACCTCACCTACTACCTCACCTACTACCTCACCTACTACCTCACCTACTACCTCACCTACTACCTCACCTACTACCTCACCTACTACCTCACCTACTACCTCACCTACTACCTCACCTACTACCTCACCTACTACCTCACCTACTACCTCACCTACTACCTCACCCACTACCTCACCTACTACCTCACCTACTACCTCACCTACTACCTCACCTACTACCTCACCTACTACCTCACCCACTACCTCACCTACTACCTCACCTACTACCTCACCTACTACCTCACCTACTACCTCACCTACTACCTCACCTACTACCTCACCTACTACCTCACCTACTACCTCACCTACTACCTCACCTACTACCTCACCTACTACCTCACCTACGCACCTAAAGCCAATAATAGCCCAACAAAATCCTCAATACGAATGACACAGCTACACAACACCTCCCACTCTTCAGAGACCTAAACCCACTCTTCAGAGACCTAAACCCACTCTTCAGAGACCTAAACCCACTCTTCAGAGACCTGAACCCACTCTTCAGAGACCTAAACCCACTCTTCAGAGACCTGAACCCACTCTTCAGAGACCTAAACCCACTCTTCAGAGACCTAAACCCACTCTTCATAGACCTAAACCCACTCTTCAGAGACCTAAACCCACTCTTCAGAGACCTAAACCCACTCTTCATAGACCTAAACCCACTCTTCAGAGACCTAAACCCACTCTTCAGAGACCTAAACTCACTCTTCATAGACCTAAACCCACTCTTCAGAGACCTAAACCCACTCTTCAGAGACCTAAACTCACTCTTCAGAGACCTAAACCCACTCTTCAGAGACCTAAACCCACTCTTCAGAGACCTAAACCCACTCTTCAGTGACCTAAACCCACTCTTCAGAGACCTAAACCCACTCTTCAGAGACCTAAACCCACTCTTCAGAGACCTAAACCCACTCTTCAGAGACCTAAACCCACTCTTCAGAGACCTAAACCCACTCTTCAGAGACCTAAACCCACTCTTCAGAGACCTAAACCCACTCTTCAGAGACCTAAACTCACTCTTCAGAGACCTAAACCCACTCTTCAGAGACCTAAACCCACTCTTCAGAGACCTAAACCCACTCTTCAGAGACCTAAACCCACTCTTCAGAGACCTAAACTCACTCTTCAGAGACCTAAACCCACTCTTCAGAGACCTAAACCCACTCTTCAGAGACCTAAACTCACTCTTCAGAGACCTAAACCCAGTCTTCAGAGACCTAAACCCACTCTTCAGAGACCTAAACTCACTCTTCAGAGACCTAAACCCACTCTTCAGAGACCTAAACCACTCTTCAGAGACCTAAACCCACTCTTCATAGACCTAAACTCACTCTTCAGAGACCTAAACCCACTCTTCAGAGACCTAAACCCACTCTTCAGAGACCTAAACCACTCTTCAGAGAACTAAACCCACTCTTCATAGACCTAAACTCACTCTTCAGAGACCTAAACTCACTCTTCAGAGACCTAAACTCACTCTTCAGAGACCTAAACCCACTCTTCATAGACCTAAACTCACTCTTCAGAGACCTAAACCCACTCTTCATAGACCTAAACTCACTCTTCAGAGACCTAAACCCACTCTTCAGAGACCTAAACCCACTCTTCAGAGACCTAAACTCACTCTTCAGAGACCTAAACCCACTCTTCAGAGACCTAAACCCACTCTTCAGAGACCTAAACCCACTCTTCAGAGACCTAAACCCACTCTTCAGAGACCTAAACTCACTCTTCAGAGACCTAAACCCACTCTTCAGAGACCTAAACCCACTCTTCAGAGACCTAAACTCACTCTTCAGAGACCTAAACCCAGTCTTCAGAGACCTAAACCCACTCTTCAGAGACCTAAACTCACTCTTCAGAGACCTAAACCCACTCTTCAGAGACCTAAACCACTCTTCAGAGACCTAAACCCACTCTTCATAGACCTAAACTCACTCTTCAGAGACCTAAACCCACTCTTCAGAGACCTAAACCCACTCTTCAGAGACCTAAACCACTCTTCAGAGAACTAAACCCACTCTTCATAGACCTAAACTCACTCTTCAGAGACCTAAACTCACTCTTCAGAGACCTAAACTCACTCTTCAGAGACCTAAACCCACTCTTCATAGACCTAAACTCACTCTTCAGAGACCTAAACCCACTCTTCATAGACCTAAACTCACTCTTCAGAGACCTAAACCCACTCTTCAGAGACCTAAACCCACTCTTCAGAGACCTAAACCACTCTTCAGAGACCTAAACCCACTCTTCATAGACCTAAACTCACTCTTCAGAGACCTAAACCCACTCTTCAGAGACCTAAACCCACTCTTCAGAGACCTAAACCACTCTTCAGAGACCTAAACCCACTCTTCATAGAGCTAAACTCACTCTTCAGAGACCTAAACCCACTCTTCAGAGACCTAAGCCCACTCTTCAGAGACCTAAACTCACTCTTCAGAGACCTAAACCACTCTTCAGAGACCTAAACTCACTCTTCAGAGACCTTATCCCATTCTTCAGAGACCTAAACCCACTCTTCAGAGACCTAAACCCACTCTTCAGAGACCTAAACCCACTCTTCAGAGACCTAAACCCACTCTTCAGAGACCTAATCCCACTCTTCAGAGACCTAAACTCACTCTTCAGAGACCTAAACCACTCTTCAGAGACCTAAACTCACTCTTCAGAGACCTTATCCCATTCTTCAGAGACCTAAACCACTCTTCAGAGACCTAAACCACTCTTCAGAGACCTAAACTCACTCTTCAGAGACCTTATCCCATTCTTCAGAGACCTAAACCCACTCTTCAGAGACCTAAACCCACTCTTCAGAGACCTAAACCCACTCTTCAGAGACCTAAACCCACTCTTCAGAGACCTAAACTCACTCATCAGAGACCTAAACCCACTCTTCAGAGACCTAAACCGACTCTTCAGAGACCTAAACCTACTGTTCAGAGACCTAAACCCACTCTTCAGAGACCTAAACCCACTCTTCAGAGACCTAAACCCACTCTTCAGAGACCTAAACCCACTCTTCAGAGACCTAAACCTACTGTTCAGAGACCTAAACCCACTCTTCAGAGACCTAAACCCACTCTTCAGAGACCTAAACCCACTCTTCAGAGACCTAAACCCACTCTTCAGAGACCTAAACTCACTCTTCAGAGACGTAAACCCACTCTTCAGAGACCTAAACCCACTCTTCAGAGACCTAAGCCCACTCTTCAGAGACCTAAACCGACTCTTCAGAGACCTAAACTCACTCTTCAGAGACCTAAACTCACTCTTCAGAGACCTAAACCCACTCTTCAGAGACCTAAACCCACTCTTCAGAGACCTAAGCCCACTCTTCAGAGACCTAAACCGACTCTTCAGAGACCTAAACTCACTCTTCAGAGACCTAAACCACTCTTCAGAGACCTAAACTCACTCTTCAGAGACCTTATCCCATTCTTCAGAGACCTAAACCACTCTTCAGAGACCTAAACCACTCTTCAGAGACCTAAACTCACTCTTCAGAGACCTAAACCCACTCTTCAGAGACCTAAACCCACTCTTCAGAGACCTAAACCCACTCTTCAGAGACCTAATCCCACTCTTCAGAGACCTAAACTCACTCTTCAGAGACCTAAACCACTCTTCAGAGACCTAAACTCACTCTTCAGAGACCTTATCCCATTCTTCAGAGACCTAAACCCACTCTTCAGAGACCTAAACCCACTCTTCAGACACCTAAACCCACTCTTCAGAGACCTAAACCCACTCTTCAGAGACCTAAACTCACTCTTCAGAGACCTAAACCCACTCTTCAGAGACCTAAACCGACTCTTCAGAGACCTAAACCTACTGTTCAGAGACCTAAACCCACTCTTCAGAGACCTAAACCCACTCTTCAGAGACCTAAACCCACTCTTCAGAGACCTAAACCCACTCTTCAGAGACCTAAACCTACTGTTCAGAGACCTAAACCCACTCTTCAGAGACCTAAACCCACTCTTCAGAGACCTAAACCCACTCTTCAGAGACCTAAACCCACTCTTCAGAGACCTAAACTCACTCTTCAGAGACGTAAACCCACTCTTCAGAGACCTAAACCCACTCTTCAGAGACCTAAGCCCACTCTTCAGAGACCTAAACCCACTCTTCAGAGACCTAAACTCACTCTTCAGAGACCTAAACTCACTCTTCAGAGACCTAAACCCACTCTTCAGAGACCTAAACCCACTCTTCAGAGACCTAAACCCACTCTTCAGGGACCTAAACCCACTCTTCAGGGACCTAAACCCACTCTTCAGAGACCTAAACCCACTCTTCAGAGACCTAAACCCACTCTTCAGAGACCTAAACCCACTCTTCAGAGACCTAAACCCACTCTTCAGGGACCTAAACCCACTCTTCAGAGACCTAAACTCACTCTTCAGAGACCTAAACACACTCTTCAGAGACCTAAACCCACTCTTCAGGGACCTAAACCCACTCTTCAGGGACCTAAACCCACTCTTCAGGGACCTAAACCCACTCTTCAGGGACCTAAACCCACTCTTCAGAGACCTAAACCCACACTGGACACCTGCAACCCGACCTGAGGCACTGGACACCTACAACCCGACCTGAGGCACTGGACACCTGCAACCCGACCTGAGGCACTGGACACCTACAACCCGACCTGAGGCACTGGACACCTACAACCCGACCTGAGGCACTGGACACCTACAACCCGACCTGAGGCACTGGACACCTACAACCCGACCTGAGGCACTGGACACCTACAACCCGACCTGAGGCACTGGACACCTACAACCCGACCTGAGGCACTGGACACCTACAACCCGACCTGAGGCACTGGACACCTACAACCCGACCTGAGGCACTTGACACCTACAACCCGACCTGAGGCACTGGACACCTACAACCCGACCTGCGGCACTGGACACCTGCAACCCGACCTGAGGCACTGGACACCTGCAACCCGACCTGAGGCACTGGACACCTGCAACCCGACCTGAGGCACTGGACACCTGCAACCCGACCTGAGGCACTGGACACCTGCAACCCGACCTGAGGCACTGGACACCTACAACCCGACCTGAGGCACTGGACACTTACAACCCGACCTGAGGCACTGGACACCTACAACCCGACCTGAGGCACTGGACACCTACAACCCGACCTGAGGCACTGGACACCTGCAACCCGACCTGAGGCACTGGACACTTACAACCCGACCTGAGGCACTGGACACCTACAACCCGACCTGAGGCACTGGACACCTGCAACCCGACCTGAGGCACTGGACACCTGCAACCCGACCTACGGCACTGGACACCTACAACCCGACCTGAGGCACTGGACACCTACAACCCGACCTGAGGCACTGGACACCTGCAACCCGACCTGCGGCACTGGGTACCTGCAACCCGACATGAGGCACTGGACACCTACAACCCGACCTGATGCACTGGACACCTACAACCCGACCTGAGGCACTGGACACCTACAACCCGACCTGAGGCACTGGACACCTGCAACCCGACCTGAGGCACTGGACACCTACAACCCGACCTGAGGCACTGGACACCTACAAGCCGACCTGAGGCACTGGACACCTGCAACCCGACCTGAGGCACTGGACACCTGCAACCCGACCTACGGCACTGGACACCTACAACCCGACCTGAGGCACTGGACACCTGCAACCCGACCTGAGGCACTGGACACCTACAACCCGACCTGCGGCACTGGGCACCTGCAACCCGACCTGAGGCACTGGACACCTACAACCCGACCTGAGGCACTGGACACCTACAACCCGACCTGAGGCACTGGACACCTACAACCCGACCTGAGGCACTGGACACCTACAACCCGACCTGAGGCACTGGATACCTACAACCCGACCTGAGGCACTGGACACCTACAACCCGACCTGAGGCACTGGACACCTACAACCCGACCTGAGGCACTGGACACCTACAACCCGACCTGAGGCACTGGATACCTACAACCCGACCTGAGGCACTGGATACCTACAACCCGACCTGAGGCACTGGACACCTACAACCCGACCTGAGGCACTGGATACCTACAACCCGACCTGAGGCACTGGACACCTACAACCCGACCTGAGGCACTGGACACCTGCAACCCGACCTGAGGCACTGGACACCTACAACCCGACCTGAGGCACTGGACACCTACAACCCGACCTGAGGCACTGGACACCTACAACCCGACCTGAGGCACTGGACACCTACAACCCGACCTGAGGCACTGGACACCTACAACCCGACCTGAGGCACTGGACACCTGCAACCCGACCTGAGGCACTGGACACCTACAACCCGACCTGAGGCACTGGACACCTACAACCCGACCTGAGGCACTGGACACCTACAACCCGACCTGAGGCACTGGACACCTACAACCCGACCTGAGGCACTGGACACCTACAACCCGACCTGAGGCACTGAATACCTACAACCCGACCTGAGGCACTGGACACCTACAACCCGACCTGAGGCACTGGACACCTACAACCCGACCTGAGGCACTGGACACCTACAACCCGACCTGAGGCACTGAATACCTACAACCCGACCTGAGGCACTGGACACCTACAACCCGACCTGAGGCACTGGATACCTACAACCCGACCTGAGGCACTGGACACCTACAACCCGACCTGAGGCACTGGACACCTACAACCCGACCTGAGGCACTGGACACCTACAACCCGACCTGAGGCACTGGACACCTACAACCCGACCTGAGGCACTGAATACCTACAACCTGACTTGAGGCACTGGATACCTACAACCCGACCTGAGGCACTGGATACATACAACCCGTCCTGAGGCACTGGACACCTACAACCCGACCTGAGGCACTGGATACCTACAACCCGACCTGAGGCACTGGACACCTACAACCCGACCTGAGGCACTGGACACCTGCAACCCGACCTGAGGCACTGGACACCTACAACCCGACCTGAGGCACTGGACACCTACAACCCGACCTGAGGCACTGGACACCTACAACCCGACCTGAGGCACTGGACACCTGGAACCCGACCTGAGGCACTGGACACCTACAACCCGACTTGAGGCACTGGATATCTACAACCCGACCTGAGGCACTGGACACCTACAACCCGACCTGTGGCACTGGACACCTGCAACCCGACCTGCGGTACTGGACACCTACAACCCGACCTGAGGCACTGGACACCTACAACCCGACTTGAGGCACTGGACACCTACAACCCGACCTGAGGCACTGGACACCTGCAACCCGACCTGAGGCACTGGACACCTACAACCCGACCTGAGGCACTGGACACCTACAACCCGACCTGAGGCACTGGACACCTACAACCCGACCTGAGGCACTGGACACCTACAACCCGACCTGAGGCACTGGACACCTACAACCCGACCTGAGGCACTGGACACCTACAACCCGACCTGAGGCACTGGACACCTACAACCCGACCTTAGGCACTGGACACCTACAACCCGACCTGATTCACTGGACACCTACAACCCGACCTGAGGCACTGGACACCTACAACCCGACCTGATGCACTGGACACCTACAACCCGACCTTAGGCACTGGACACCTACAACCCGACCTGAGGCACTGGACACCTACAACCCTACCTGAGGCACTGGACACCTGCAACCCGACCTGAGGCACTGGACACCTACAACCCGACCTGAGGCACTGGACACCTACAACCCGACCTGAGGCACTGGACACCTACAACCCGACCTGAAGCACTGGACACCTACAACCCGACCTGAAGCACTGGACACCTGCAACCGGGCCCAAAATCTCGAACTCTTCCGGAAATCTCCCGACTCACAGCCTCACCCATCATCATCGGTAGTTATTTTGAGAATCATGGGGGAGCGCTAAACCCGTGGTTTAATTCATGGAAATAGAGCCCAGATCCAGTTCCCTGGATCAGCATCACCATAACTACCATTACAACGAACACCTTCCCTCACTAACACATCCCAATTCCAGCTAAATATATGTGAGCAATACAAGGACATATTACCGTCCCAAATATGCGTCACAACGTACGTCACAAACATACGTCACAACATGTCACAAATATACGTCCAACAACGTAATCTTATTCCTTATATGTGCACCCGTAACAACGATTAAAACACTGTACATAAACGGTACACTGTACCCACAAGACGGTGAATTACGACCGTGTACAACACCTGTGTACAACACCTGTGTACAACACCTGTGTACAACACCTGTGTACAACACCTGTGTACAACACCTGTGTACAACACCTGTGTACAGCACCTGTGTACAACACCTGTGTACAACACCTGTGTACAACACATGGGTACAACACCTGTGTACAACACTTGTGTACAACACTTGGGTACAACACCTGTGTACAACATCTGTGTACAACACCTGTGTACAACACTTGGGTACAACACCTGTGTACAACACCTGTGTACAATACTTGTGTACAACACCTGTGTACAACACCTGTGTACAACACTTGGGTACAACACCTGTGTACAACACTTGGGTACAACACCTGTGTACAACACTTGGGTACAACACCTGTGTACAACACTTGGGTACAACACCTGTGTACAACACTTGTGTACAACACCTGTGTACAACACCTGTGTACAACACCTGTGTACAACACTTGTGTACAACACCTGTGTACAACACTTGGGTACAACACCTGTGTACAACACTTGGGTACAACACCTGTGTACAACACTTGGGTACAACACCTGTGTACAACACCTGTGTACAACACCTGTGTACAACACTTGTGTACAACACCTGTGTACAACACTTGTGTACAACACCTGTGTACCACACTTGGGTACAACACCTGTGTACAACACTTTGGTACAACACCTCTGTACAACTCCTGTGTACAACACTTGGGTACAACACCTGTGTACAACACTTGGGTACAACACCTGTGTACAACACCTGTGTACAACACTTGGGTACAACACCTGTGTACAACACTTGGGTACAACACCTGTGTACAACACCTGTGTACAACACCTGTGTACAACACCTTGGTACAACACCTGTGTACAACACTTGGGTACAACACCTGTGTACAACACCTGTGTACAGCACCTGTGTACAACACTTGGGTACAACACCTGTGTACAACACCTTGGTACAACACCTGTGTACAACACTTGGGTACAACACCTGTGTACAACACCTGTGTACAACACCTGTGTACAGCACCTGTGTACAACACTTGGGTACAACACCTGTGTACATCACTTGGGTACAACACCTGTGTACAACACCTGTGTACAACACCTGTGTACAGCACCTGTGTACAACACTTGGGTACAACACCTGTGTATATCACTTGGGTACAACATCTGTGTACAACACCTGTGTACAACACCGATGTACAACACCTGTGTACAAAACCTGTGTACAACACCTGTGTACAAAACCTGTGTACAACACCTGTGTACAACACCTGTGTACAACGCTTGGGTGCAACATCTGTATACAACACTTGGGTACAACATCTGTGTACAACACCTGTGTACAACACTTGGGTACAACACTTGTGTACAACACCTGTGTACAACACTTGGGTACAACACCTGTGTACAACACTTGGGTACAACACCTGTGTACAACACCTGTGTACAACACCTGTGTACAACACTTGGGTACAACACCTGTGTACAACACCTGAGTACAACACCTGTGTACAACACTTGGGTACAACACCTGTGTACAACACCTGTGTACAACACTTGGGTACAACACCTGTGTACAACACCTGTGTACAACACTTGGGTACAACACCTGTGTACAACACTTGCGTACAACACTTGGGTACAACACCTGTGTACAACACCTGTGTACAACACCTGTGTGCAACACCTGTGTACAACACTTGTGTACAACACCTGTGTACAACACCTGTGTACAACACCTGTGTACAACACTTGGGTACAACACCTGTGTACAACACCTGTGTACAACACCTGTGTACAACACTTGGGTACAACACCTGTGTACAACACTTGCGTACAACACTTGGGTACAACACCTGTGTACAACACCTGTGTACAACACCTGTGTGCAACACCTGTGTACAACACCTGTGTACAACACTTGGGTACAACACCTGTGTACAACATTTGGGTACAACTCCTGTGTACAACACCTGTGTACAACACCTGTGTACAACACCTGTGTACAACACCTGTGTACAACACCTGTGTACAACATCTTTGTACAACATCTGTGTACAACACCTGTGTACAACAGCTGTGTATAACACCTGGGTACAACACCTGTTTACAACACCTGTGTACATCTGTGTACAACACCGGTGCACAACACCTGTGTACAACACCTGTGTACAACACCTGTGTACAACACCTGTGTACAACATCTGTGTACAACACCGATGTACAACACCTGTGTACAACATCTGTGTACAAGACCTGTGTACAACACCTTTGCACAACACCTGTGTACAACACCTGTGTATAACATCTGTGTACAACACCTGTATACAACACCTGTGTACACCACCTGTGCACAACACCTGTGTAGAACATCTGTGTATAACGCCTGTGTACAACACCTGTGTACAACACCTGTGTACAACTCCTGTGTACAACATCTGTGTACAACATCTGTGTACAACACCTGTATACAACACCTGTGTACAACACCTGGGCACAATATCTTTGTACAACACCTGTTTACAACACCTTTGTACACCACCTGTGTATAACACCTGTGTACAACACCTGTGTACAACACCTGTGTACAACATCTGTGTACAACACCGGTGTACAACACCTGTGTACAACATCTGTGTACAACGCCTGTGTACAACACCTGTGTACAACACCTGTGTATAACATCTGTGTACAACACCTGTGTACAACACTTGTGTGCAACACCTGTGTACAACATCTGTGTACAACACCTGCGTACTACACCTGTGTACAACACATGTGTACAACATCTGTGTACAACACCTGTGTACAACACCTGTGTACAACACCTGTGTACAACACCTTGGTACAACAGCTGTGTACAACACCTGTGTACAACATCTGTGTACAACACCTGTGTACAACACTTGTGTACAACACCTGTGTACAACACCTGTGTACAACACCTGTGTACAACACTTGTGTACAACACCTGTGTACAACACCTGTGTACAACACCTGTGTACAACACCTGTGTACAACATCTGTGTACAACACCTGTGTACAACACCTGTGTACAACACCTTGGTACAACAGCTGTGTGCAACACCTGTGTACAACATCTGTGTACAACACCTGTGTACAACACTTGTGTACAACACCTGTGTACAACACCTGTGTACAACACCTGTGTACAACACTTGTGTACAACACCTGTGTACAACACCTGTGTACAACACCTGTGTACAACACCTGTGTACAACATCTGTGTACAACACCTGTGTACAACACCTGTGTACAACACATGTGTGCAACATCTGTGTACAACACCTGTGTACAACACCTGTGTACAACACCTTGGTACAACACCTTGGTACACCACCTGTGTACAACACCTGTGTACAACACCTGTGTACAACACCTTGGCACAACACCTTGGCACAACACCTGTGTACAACACCTGTGTACAATACCTGTATCTATTTGTAGACGTTTCGCCCATCAGTTACTCTATTATCACAAGGGTATAATGTGAAGAATTATTTATCAGTACGGAGCTTCACGACTGTGGTAGAGTACGATGCTCTTCTCTCCCTTATTTATAAGTACGGAGCTTCACGACTGTGGTAGAGTACGATGCTCTTCTCTCCCTTATTTATAAGTACGGAGCTTCACGACTGTGGTAGAGTACGATGCTCTTCTCTCCCTTATTTATAAGTACGGAGCTTCACGACTGTGGTAGAGTACGATGCTCTTCTCTCCCTTATTTATCAGTACGGAGCTTCACGACTGTGGTAGAGTACGATGCTCTTCTCTCCCTTATTTATCAGTACGGAGCTTCAGGACTGTGGTAGAGTACGATGCTCTTCTCTCCCTCTTTAACTTGTTCCCTTTGATGCTGTCAGCCAGCAAGATGAAAGAAGCTGGGCAAGCTTTAAGCTCCTTCTCATCAAGCTAACAGTTTCCCCTCTCGTCAAGCTGACAGTCTCCCGTCAAGCTGACAGTCTCCTGTCAAGCTGACAGTCTCCCGTCAAGCTGACAGCCTCCCGTCAAGCTGACAGTCTCCCGTCAAGCTGACTGCCTCCCGTCAAGCTGACAGTCTCCCGTCAAGCTGACAGCCTCCCGTCAAGCTGACAGCCTCCCGTCAAGCTGACAGTCTCCCGTCAAGCTGACAGTCTTCCGTCAAACTGACAGCCTCCTGTCAAGCTGACAGCCTCCCGCCAAGCTGACAGCCTACCGTCAAGCTGACAGCCTACCGTCAAGCTGACAGCCTACCGTCAAACTGACAGCTTCCCGCCAAGCTGACAGCCTCCCGTCAAACTGACAACCTCCCGTCAAGCTGACAGCCTCCCGTCAAGCTTACAGCCTACCGTCAAGCTTACAGCCTCCCGTCAAGCTGACAGCCTCCCGTCAAACTGACAACCTACCGTCAAGCTTACAGCCTCCCGTCAAGCTGACAGCCTCCCGGCAAGCTGACAGCCTCCCGTCAAGCTGACAGCCTCCCGGCAAGCTGACAGCCTCCTAATCTCTGAGCAACACCTTGAGAATGCATCTCCCGCTAAGCGTCAAACTCGCAGTAAGCTTGGCCAATTTTGAGTCAAATTAGCGAAATTGGCGAAATTTGACGAAATTGGCGAATGTCTCTTGTGATCAGTAAGTCAGTATATCACTTTGTCTTATGTGCACATGAGACATGTTATGTGCACATGAGACATGTTATGTGCACATGAGACATGTTATGTGCACATGAGACATGTTATGTGCACATGAGACATGTTATGTGCACATGAGACATGTTATGTGCACATGAGGTATGTTATGTGCACGGGAGACATGTTATGTGCACATGAGACATGTTATGTGCACATGAGACATGTTATGTGCACATGAGACATGTTATGTGCACATGAGACATGTTATGTGCACGTGAGACATGTTATGTGCACATGAGACATGTTATGTGCACATGAGACATGTTATGTGCACATGAGGTATGTTATGTGCACATGAGACATGTTATGTGCACATGAGAACGTTATGTGCACATGAGACATGTTATGTGCACATGAGACATGTTATGTGCACATGAGACATGTTATGTGCACATGAGAACGTTATGTGCACATGAGACATGTTATGTGCACATGAGACATGTTATGTGCACATGTGACATGTTATGTGCACATGAGACATGTTATGTGCACATGTGACATTTTATGTGCACATGAGACATGTTTTGTGCACATGTGACATCTTATGTGCACATGAGACATGTTATGTGCACATGAGACATGTTATGTGACATGTTATGTGCACATGAGACATGTTATGTGCACATGAGACATGTTATGTGCACATGAGACATGTTATGTGCACATGAGACATGTTATGTGCACATGAGACATGTTATGTGCACATGTGACATGTTATGTGCACATGAGACATGTTATGTGCACATGAGACATGTTATGTGCACATGTGACATGTTATGTGCACATGGGACATGTTATGTGCTCATGTGACATGTTATGTGCACATGAGACATGTTATGTGCACATGTGACATGTTATGTGCACATGGGACATGTTATGTGCACATGAGACATGTTATGTGCACATGAGACATGTTATGTGCACATGAGACATGTTATGTGCACATGTGACATGTTATGTGCACATGAGACATGTTATGTGCACATGAGACATGTTATGTGCACATGTGACATGTTATGTGCACATGGGACATGTTATGTGCTCATGTGACATGTTATGTGCACATGAGACATGTTATGTGCACGAGACATGTTATGTACATGTGACATGTTATGTGCACATGAGACATGTTATGTGCACATGAGACATGTTATGTGCACATGAGACATGTTATGTGCACATGAGGCATGTTATGTTCACATGAGACATGTTATGTGCACATGAGACATATTATGTGCACATGAGACATGTTATGTGCACATGAGACATGTTATGTGCACATGAGACATGTTATGTGCACGAGACATGTTATGTACATGTGACATGTTATGTGCACATGAGACATGTTTTGTGCACATGAGACATGTTATGTGCACATGAGACATGTTATGTGCACATGAGGCATGTTATGTTCACATGAGACATGTTATGTGCACATGAGACATATTATGTGCACATGAGACATGTTATGTGCACATGAGACATGTTATGTGCACATGAGACATGTTATGTGCACATGAGACATGTTATGTGCACATGAGACATGTTATGTGCACATGAAACATGTTATGTGCACATAACAAGAGTCAGGTACACATAACATATGTGTAGGCCTCAAAAACATTCTTTAACGCTGCATGTGATAGGCCTAAGACCTTGGTTCATCTTAATTATTTAAATTAATCCCGAGCAGGCCTAAAAAATATCATAAATTGGGTCGATAGATACTCTCATCGTCCCTACTATGGGTCGATAGATAATTATTGTGCTCCCGGATGTTGATACAATGTTCTCTTATTGTGTCCACGGATGTTGATACAGTGTTCTCTTATTGTGTCCACGGATGTTGATACAGTGTTCTCTTATTGTGCCCCCGGATGTTGATACAGTGTTCTCTTATTGTGTCCACGGATGTTGATACAGTGTTCTCTTATTGTGTCCACGGATGTTGATACAGTGTTCTCTTATTGTGTCCACGGATGTTGATACAGTGTTCTCTTATTGTGCCCCCGGATGTTGATACAGTGTTCTCTTATTGTGTCCACGGATGTTGATACAGTGTTCTCTTATTGTGTCCACGGATGTTGATACAGTGTTCTCTTATTGTGTCCACGGATGTTGATACAGTGTTCTCTTATTGTGTCCACGGATGTTGATACAGTGTTCTCTTATTGTGCCCCCGGATGTTGATACAGTGTTCTCTTATTGTGCCCTCGGATGTTGATACAGTGTTCTCTTATTGTGTCCACGGATGTTGATACAGTGTTCTCTTATTGTGTCCACGGATGTTGATACAGTGTTCTCTTATTGTGTCCACGGATGTTGATACAGTGTTCTCTTATTGTGTCCACGGATGTTGATACAGTGTTCTCTTATTGTGCCCCCGGATGTTGATACAGTGTTCTCTTATTGTGTCCACGGATGTTGATACAGTGTTCTCTTATTGTGCCCCCGGATGTTGATACAGTGTTCTCTTATTGTGCCCACGGATGTTGATACAGTGTTCTCTTATTGTGTCCACGGATGTTGATACAGTGTTCTCTTATTGTGCCCACGGATGTTGATACAGTGTTCTCTTATTGTGTCCACGGATGTTGATACAGTGTTCTCTTATTGTGCCCACGGATGTTGATACAGTGTTCTCTTATTGTGTCCACGGATGTTGATACAGTGTTCTCTTATTGTGTCCACGGATGTTGATACAGTGTTCTCTTATTGTGCCCCCGGATGTTGATACAGTGTTCTCTTATTGTGCCCTCGGATGTTGATACAGTGTTCTCTTATTGTGTCCACGGATGTTGATACAGTGTTCTCTTATTGTGTCCACGGATGTTGATACAGTGTTCTCTTATTGTGTCCACGGATGTTGATACAGTGTTCTCTTATTGTGTCCACGGATGTTGATACAGTGTTCTCTTATTGTGCCCCCGGATGTTGATACAGTGTTCTCTTATTGTGTCCACGGATGTTGATACAGTGTTCTCTTATTGTGCCCCCGGATGTTGATACAGTGTTCTCTTATTGTGCCCACGGATGTTGATACAGTGTTCTCTTATTGTGTCCACGGATGTTGATACAGTGTTCTCTTATTGTGCCCACGGATGTTGATACAGTGTTCTCTTATTGTGTCCACGGATGTTGATACAGTGTTCTCTTATTGTGCCCACGGATGTTGATACAGTGTTCTCTTATTGTGTCCACGGATGTTGATACAGTGTTCTCTTATTGTGTCCACGGATGTTGATACAGTGTTCTCTTATTGTGCCCACGGATGTTGATACAGTGTTCTCTTATTGTGCCCCCGGATGTTGATACAGTGCTCTCTTATTGTGTCCACCGCACCCCTGCTCCTCACTGGGTTTATTTTACACTTCCTCCCATTCTGTACACTCCAGTATGCTGTTATGGCAGTGTGCAGATTTGGCACCAGACCCTCGAGTACTTTCCAGGCATATATTATCATGTACCTCTCTCTCCTCCGCTCCAGTGAGTACATGTTCAATACTTGCAGGCGTTCCCAGTAGTTCAGGTGCTTTACTGGCTCAATATGAGCCGTAAACGATCTCTGTATTTGTTCCAGCTCCGATATTTCTCCTGCCCTGAACGGGGCCGTCAACACTGAGTAATATTCTAAGTGAAAGGGAATTAGTGATTTGAAGAGTATCACCATTGGTAACATAACAGAAGATAGGAAGGAGAGTGAGGTAATCGGTAAATACATAAAATATAAATATTGCAGGGGGAGGGGGGATATTACCCTTGTACGTACGATGTGGTATTTTTGGCCTGTGTTCTTGTTGCCTTGTTTGCAATTGCATATTGCAGCCATACTATGTATTTCACAGATGCTTCTTATTTATCTAAATATACCACACACTGGTATAACTGAGGTACAGTGGACTGGTATATGGTACTGGTATTACTGATACCAGTACTTTATACCCTCCCTCCCTTCTTCCTTTCTTCTCTCCCTCCCTCCCTCCATCCTTCCCTCCCTCCCTTCTTCCCTCTCTCCCACAAATAGAGTAGAGGGATCCTCCACAAATCCCTCCAGTCTCCCTAGAATTACCAAACGACTTGGGAAGCTATTATAAGCACGTTATGTGTGTGTGTGTATGTGTGTGTGTGTGTGTGTGTGTGTGTGTGTGTGTGTGTGTGCTGGCCTGCTGTTGTTGCAGGGGTCGGTTCACAGCTCCTGGTCCCTGGAGCTAGTACTGAGCTACCTTTGCTTGACTAGGTGTGGATTCCACACTGGTGCTGCATACTCCAGTATGGGCCTGACGTACACGGTGTACAGTGTCTTGAACGATTCCTTACTGAGGTATCAGAACACTATTCTCAGGTTTGCCAGGCGCCCATATGTTGCAGCAGTTATCTGGTTGATGTGCGCCTCAGGAGATGTGTTCGGTGTTATACTCACCCCAAGATCCTTTACCTTGAGTGAGGTTTGCAGTCTTTGGCCACCTAGCCTATACTCTGTGAGCAGTCTTCTTTGCCCTTCTCCGATCTTCATGGCTGCACTTGGTGGGGTTAAACTCCAGGAGCCAATTGCTGGACCAGGCTTGCAGCCTGTCCAGGCCCCTTTGTAGTCCTGCCTGATCCTCGTCCACTTGAATTATCAGCATTTGCTTCACATCGTCTACAAACAGGGACACTTCTGAGTCTATACCTTCCGTCATGTCATTCACATATACCATAAACAGCACTGGTCCTAAGACTGACCCTTGTGGAACCCCACTCGTCACAGGCGCCCACTCTGACACCTCGTCACGTACCATCACTCGTTGTTTCCTTCCTGTCAGATATTCTTTGATCCCGTTATACCTACCTGCTCCTATAGCTTTTCCACAAATATCTTGTGCGGAACTATGTCGAAAGCCTTCTTGCAGTCCAAGAAAATGCAATTTACCCATCTCTCTCTCTCTCTCTCTCTCTCTCTCTCTCTCTCATGTCTTACTGCTGTCATCTTGTGGTAAAACTCCAGTAGGTTTGTGACACAGGATTTTACTTCCCTGAAACCGTGCTGGTTGTCGTGAATAAGTTCATTGCCTTCTAGATGCTCCACCACTCTCCTCCTGATAATCTTCTCCATGACTTTCCATACTATACACGTCAGTGACACTGGTCTGTAGTTTAATGCTGTCTTTCTGTCTCCTTTCTTAAAGATTTGGACTACATTTTCTGTCTTCTACATCTCAGGTAGTCGCCTTCTTTTGATAATTGTGTTGAAGATTGTTGTTAGTGGCACACACAGCGTCTCTGCTGCCTCGGTAAGGACCCACGAAGAGATGTTTGGTCTCACCGCCTTTGAGGCATCTAGTTCACTTAGCAGCCTCTTCCCCTCCTCCTCGGTTATGTGTGTAGTGTGTCTAGCACTTGCTGGTGTACCCTTCCATCTTGGTTTGCTGGAGTCCTGTCTGTCTCCATTGTAAATACTTTCTTAAATCTCATACTGAGCTCTTCACATATTTCTTGGTCGTTCATTGTGATCTCCCTTCCTTCCTGAGTCTGATTACCTGGTCCTTGACTGTTGTTTTTCCTCCTGATGTGGCTGTACAACAGCTTTGGGTCACATTTGACTGTCACTGCTGTGTCACTCATATTGTCACTGAGCCTCCCTCCTTATCTGTGTATATTTCTTTCTGGTTCTTCGACTAATCTCCTTATTTTCCTGGGTCCTTTGTCTTCTACACTTCTTCCATTCTCTAGCTCACATAGTTTTGGCCTCTCTACACCTTTGGGTGAACCAAGGACTCGTTCTGACCTTCCCATTATTTCTGTTGCCCCTGGGTACGAACCTCTCATCTGCCTCCTTGCATTTTGTGGTCACATATTCCATCATTTCACACACTGTTGTTACCACCAGTTCTCTTTCACACTATAAGTCATGCAGAAAATCCCTCATGCCTGTGTAGTCCCCTTTCTTGTAGTTTGGCTTCTCCCATCCTATGCTTGCTGCTTCACTCTCCATTTGTAACTCTGTTATGTATTCGAAGCTCAGAACGACGTGATCACTAGCTCAGAGGGGCCCTTCATATGTGATGTTCTCAATGTTAAACTACTCAAGGTGAATTTGAGGTCCAGTCTTGCTGGTTCATCCTCTCCTCTCTCTCTCTCTCTGGTAGTGTCCCTAACTTGTTGATGGATGTGTGTGTATGTGTACTCCCTTGTTTGTGGTTGCAAGGGTCAAGTCACAGCTCCTGGACCCACCTCTTCACTGGTCGCCACTAGGTCCACTCTCTCTCTGCTCCATGAGCTTCATCATACCTCTTCTTAAACCTATGTATGGATCCTTCCTCCTGCATGTGTGTGTGTATGTGTGTTTTGTGTGTGTCCTCCTCCTTCTCTTCCTCCTTTCCTCCTCCTCCTCCTCCTCCTCCGCCAACAATATCAGCACTGGTCCACTTAACAGAGAGTGGTGGTCCGAGCTACGTGGTCCAGCATATCATGTCCCAGCAATCATGTTTGCAAACCCTGACTCATATTGATCATGTCTCATCACCTTGATCTACACCTGCTGTTCACAACCCCGGTCCATGGTCTATGGTCCATGGTCCATGGTCCATGGCTCATCACCTTGATCTACACCTGCTGTTCACAACCCCAGTCCATGGTCCATGGTCCCTGGTCCATGGTTCATCACATTGATCTACACCTGCTGTTCACAACCCCGGTCCATGGTCCATGGTCCCTGGTCCATGGCTCATCACCTTGATCTACACCTGCTGTTCACAACCCCGGTCCATGGTCCATGGTCCCTGGTCCATGGCTCATCACCTTGATCTACACCTGCTCTTCACAACCCCGGTCCATGGTCCATGGTCCCTGGTCCATGGCTCATCTCCTTGATCTACATCTGCTGTTCACAACCCCGGTCCATGGTCTATGGTCCATGGTCCATGGCTCATCACCTTGATCTACACCTGCTGTTCACAACCCCGG
>NC_091384.1:3308023-3313023 GCF_038502225.1 Cherax quadricarinatus | reverse complement strand
GTGTCTTACCTGTGTCTTACCAGTGTCTTACCAGTGTCTTACCAGTGTCTTACCTGTGTCTTACCTGTGTCTTACCAGTGTCTTACCTGTGCCTTACCTGTGTCTTACCTGTGTCTTACCTGTGTCTTACCTGTGTCTTACCAGTGTCTTACCTGTGTCTTACCTGTGTCTTACCAGTGTCTTACCTGTGTCTTACCTGTGTCTTACCTGTGTCTTACCTGTGTCTTACCTGTGTCTTACCTGTGTCTTACCTGTGTCTTACCAGTGTCTTACCTGTGTCTTACCTGTGTCTTACCAGTGTCTTACCTGTGTCTTACCTGTGTCTTACCTGTGTCTTACCTGTGTCTTACCTGTGTCTTACCAGTGTCTTACCAGTGTCTTACCTGTGTCTTACCAGTGTCTTACCTGTGTCTTACCTGTGTCTTACCAGTGTCTTACCTGTGTCTTACCTGTGTCTTACCTGTGTCTTACCTGTGTCTTACCTGTGTCTTACCAGTGTCTTACCAGTGTCTTACCTGTGTCTTACCTGTGTCTTACCAGTGTCTTACAAGTGTCTTACCTGTGTCTTACCTGTGTCTTACCTGTGTCTTACCAGTGTCTTACCAGTGTCTTACCAGTGTCTTACCTGTGTCTTACCAGTGTCTTACCAGTGTCTTACCTGTGTCTTACCTGTGTCTTACCAGTGTCTTACCAGTGTCTTACCAGTGTCTTACCTGTGTCTTACCTGTGTCTTACCTGTGTCTTACCTGTGTCTTACCTGTGTCTTACCAGTGTCTTACCAGTGTCTTACCTGTGTCTTACCTGTGTCTTACCAGTGTCTTACCAGTGTCTTACCTGTGTCTTACCTGTGTCTTACCTGTGTCTTACCAGTGTCTTACCAGTGTCTTACCAGTGTCTTACCTGTGTCTTACCAGTGTCTTACCAGTGTCTTACCTGTGTCTTACCTGTGTCTTACCTGTGTCTTACCTGTGTCTTACCAGTGTCTTACCTGTGTCTTACCAGTGTCTTACCTGTGTCTTACCTGTGTCTTACCAGTGTCTTACCAGTGTCTTACCAGTGTCTTACCAGTGTCTTACCTGTGTCTTACCTGTGTCTTACCAGTGTCTTACCAGTGTCTTACCTGTGTCTTACCAGTGTCTTACCTGTGTCTTACCTGTGTCTTACCAGTGTCTTACCAGTGTCTTACCAGTGTCTTACCAGTGTCTTACCTGTGTCTTACCTGTGTCTTACCAGTGTCTTACCAGTGTCTTACCTGTGTCTTACCTGTGTCTTACCAGTGTCTTACCAGTGTCTTACCTGTGTCTTACCAGTGTCTTACCAGTGTCTTACCTGTGTCTTACCAGTGTCTTACCAGTGTCTTACCTGTGTCTTACCAGTGTCTTACCAGTGTCTTACCAGTGTCTTACCTGTGTCTTACCAGTGTCTTACCTGTGTCTTACCAGTGTCTTACCTGTGTCTTACCTGTGTCTTACCAGTGTCTTACCAGTGTCTTACCAGTGTCTTACCAGTGTCTTACCTGTGTCTTACCTGTGTCTTACCAGTGTCTTACCAGTGTCTTACCAGTGTCTTACCAGTGTCTTACCAGTGTCTTACCAGTGTCTTACCTGTGTCTTACCAGTGTCTTACCTGTGTCTTACCAGTGTCTTACCTGTGTCTTACCAGTGTCTTACCTGTGTCTTACCTGTGTCTTACCAGTGTCTTACCAGTGTCTTACCAGTGTCTTACCAGTGTCTTACCAGTGTCTTACCTGTGTCTTACCTGTGTCTTACCAGTGTCTTACCAGTGTCTTACCAGTGTCTTACCAGTGTCTTACCTGTGTTTTACCTGTGTCTTACCAGTGTCTTACCAGTGTCTTACCAGTGTCTTACCAGTGTCTTACCAGTGTCTTACCAGTGTCTTACCTGTGTCTTACCAGTGTCTTACCAGTGTCTTACCAGTGTCTTACCTGTGTCTTACCAGTGTCTTACCTGTGTCTTACCAGTGTCTTACCTGTGTCTTACCAGTGTCTTACCTGTGTCTTACCTGTGTCTTACCAGTGTCTTACCAGTGTCTTACCAGTGTCTTACCAGTGTCTTACCTGTGTCTTACCTGTGTCTTACCAGTGTCTTACCAGTGTCTTACCTGTGTCTTACCAGTGTCTTACCTGTGTCTTACCTGTGTCTTACCAGTGTCTTACCAGTGTCTTACCAGTGTCTTACCAGTGTCTTACCTGTGTCTTACCTGTGTCTTACCAGTGTCTTACCAGTGTCTTACCTGTGTCTTACCTGTGTCTTACCAGTGTCTTACCAGTGTCTTACCTGTGTCTTACCAGTGTCTTACCAGTGTCTTACCTGTGTCTTACCAGTGTCTTACCAGTGTCTTACCTGTGTCTTACCAGTGTCTTACCAGTGTCTTACCAGTGTCTTACCTGTGTCTTACCAGTGTCTTACCTGTGTCTTACCAGTGTCTTACCTGTGTCTTACCAGTGTCTTACCTGTGTCTTACCTGTGTCTTACCAGTGTCTTACCAGTGTCTTACCAGTGTCTTACCAGTGTCTTACCTGTGTCTTACCTGTGTCTTACCAGTGTCTTACCAGTGTCTTACCTGTGTCTTACCTGTGTCTTACCAGTGTCTTACCAGTGTCTTACCAGTGTCTTACCTGTGTCTTACCTGTGTCTTACCAGTGTCTTACCAGTGTCTTACCTGTGTCTTACCAGTGTCTTACCTGTGTCTTACCTGTGTCTTACCAGTGTCTTACCTGTGTCTTACCAGTGTCTTACCTGTGTCTTACCTGTGTCTTACCAGTGTCTTACCAGTGTCTTACCTGTGTCTTACCTGTGTCTTACCAGTGTCTTACCTGTGTCTTACCAGTGTCTTACCTGTGTCTTGCCTGTGTCTTACCAGTGTCTTACCTGTGTCTTACCTGTGTCTTACCTGTGTCTTACCTGTGTCTTACCTGTGTCTTACCAGTGTCTTACCTGTGTCTTACCTGTGTCTTACCAGTGTCTTACCTGTGTCTTACCTGTGTCTTACCTGTGTCTTACCTGTGTCATACCAGTGTCTTACCAGTGTCTTACCTGTGTCTTACCTGTGTCTTACCTGTGTCTTACCTGTGTCTTACCTGTGTCTTACCTGTGTCTTACCAGTGTCTTACCTGTGCCTTACCAGTGTCTTACCTGTGTCTTACCTGTGTCTTACCTGTGTCTTACCTGTGTCTTACCTGTGTCTTACTAGTGTCTTACCTGTGTCTTACCTGTGTCTTACCTGTGTCTTACCTGTGTCTTACCTGTGTCTTACCTGTGTCTTACCTGAGTCTTACCTGTGTCTTACCAGTTTCTTACCTGTGTTTTACCTGTGTCTTACCTGTGTCTTACCTGTGTCTTACCAGTGTCTTACCTGTGTCTTACCTGTGTCTTACCTGTGTCTTACCTGTTATAAGAGACTGTCAGCCAGACTATCAACCAGGCTGTCAGCCAGACTGTCAGCCAGACTATCAACCAGACTGTTAACCAGACTGTCAGCCAGACTATCAACCAGACTGTCAGCCAGACTGTCAACCAGGCTGTCAGCCAGACTGCCAGACTATCAACCAGACTGTTAACCAGACTGTCAGCCAGACTATCAACCAGACTGTCAGCCAGACTGTCAGCCAGACTGTCAGCCAGACTATCAACCAGATTGTCAGCCAGACTGCCAGCCAGGCTATCAACCAGACTGTCAGCCAGGCTATCAACCAGACTATCAACCAGACTATCAACCAGACTATCAACCAGACTGTCAGCCAGACTGCCAGCCAGGCTATCAACCAGACTGTCAGCCAGTCTATTAACCAGACTTTCAGCCAGACTATCAACCAGATTATCAACCAGACTATCAACAAGACTATCAACCAGACTGTCAGCCAGACTGCCAGCCAGGCTATCAACCAGACTGTCAGCCAGGCTATTAACCAGACTGTCAGCCAGACTATCAACCAGGCTATCAACCAGACTATCAACCGGACTATCAGCCAGACTATCAACCAGACTATCAACCAGACTACCAACCAGACTATCAACCAGACTATCAGCCAGACTGTCAGCCAGACTATCAACCAGACTATCAGCCAGACTATCAACCAGGGTATCAACCAGACTATCAATCAGACTATCAACCAGACTATCAACCAAACTATCAACCAGACTATCAACCAGACTATCAACCAGACTATCAACCAGACTATCAACCAGACTGTCAGCCAGATTATCAACCAGGCTATCAACCAGACTATCAACCAAACTATCAACCAGACTATCAGCCAGACTATCAACCAGGCTATCAACCAGACTATGAACCAAACTATCAACCAGACTATCAACCAAACTATCAACCAGACTATACACCAGACTATCAACCAAACTATCAATCAAACTATCAACAAAACTATCAACCAAACTATCAACCAGACTATCAACCAGACTATTAACCAAACTATCAACCAAACTATCAACCAGACTATCAACCAGACTATCAACCAGACTATCAACCAGACTATCAACCAAACTATCAACCAGACTATCAACCAGACTATCAACCAGACTATCAACCAGACTATCAACCAGACTATCAACCAGACTGTCAGCCAGACTATCAACCAGGCTATCAACCAGACCATCAACCAAACTATCAACCAGACTATCAGTCAGACTATCAACCAGGCTATCAACCAGACTATCAACCAAACTATCAACCAGACTATCAACCAAACTATCAACCAGACTATCAACCAGACTATCAACCAAACTATCAACCAAACTATCAACCAAACTATCAACCAGACTATCAACCAGACTATCAACCAGCCTATCAACCAAACTATCAACCAGACTATCAACCAAACTATCAATCAAACTATCAACCAGACTATCAACCAGACTATCAACCAGACTATCAACCAAACTATCAACCAGACTATCAACCAGACTATCAACCAGACTATCAACCAAACTATCAACCAGACTATCAACCAAACTATCAATCAA
>NC_091384.1:3268023-3298023 GCF_038502225.1 Cherax quadricarinatus | reverse complement strand
AGGGTAGATGGGAGGGTAGGTGGGAGGGTAGGTGGGAGGGTAGGTGGGAGGGTAGGTTGGAGGGAAGGTGGGAGGGTAGGAGGGAGGGAAGGTGGGAGGGTAGGTGGGAGGGAAGGTGGGAGGGAAGGTGGGAGGGTAGGTGGGAGGGAAGGTGGGAGGGTAGGTGGGAGGGAAGGTGAGAGGGTAGGTGGGAGGGTAGGTGGAGGGAAGGTGGGAGGGTAGGAGGGAGGGAAGGTGGGAGGGTAGGTGGGAGGGAGGGTGGGAGGGTAGGTGGGAGGGAAGGTGGGAAGGAAGGTGGGAGGGTAGATGGGAGGGAAGGTGGGAGGGAAGGAGGGAGGGTAGGTGGGAGGGAAGGTGGGAGGGTAGATGGGAGGGTAGGAGGGAGGAAGGTGAGAGGGTGGGTGGGAGGGTAGGTGGGAGGGAAGGTCAGAGGGTAGGTGGGAGGGTAGGTGGGAGGGAAGGTGGGAGGGAATGTGGGAGGGTAGGTGGGGAGTAGGTGGGAGGGAAGGTGGGAGGGTAGGTGGGAAGGAAGGACTGAAGGTAGGTGGGAAGGAAGGTGGAAGGAATGAAGGTGGGAAGGAAGGTGGGAAGGAAGGTGGAAGGGAGGTGGGAAGGAAGGTGGAAAGGAAGGTGGGAAGGAAGGGGAGGGAAGGTGGAAGGGAAGGTGGGAGGGTAGGTGGGAGGGAGGGTGGGAGGGTAGGTGGGAGGGAAGGTGGGATGGAAGGTGGGAGGGTAGATGGGAGGGAAGGTGAGAGGGTAGGTGGGAGGGTAGGTGGGAGGGTAGGTGAGAGGGTAGGTGGGAGGGTAGGTGGGAGGGAAGGTGGGAGGAAAGGTGAGAGGGAATAAAGGAGGGAAGGTGGGATGGAAGGTAGGAGGGTAGGTTGGAGGGAAGGTGGGAACGAAGCTGGGAGGGTAGGTGGGAGGGTAGGTGGGAAGGTAAGTTGGAGGGAAGGTGGGAGGGTAGGTGGGAGGGAAGGTGGGAGGGAAGGTGGGAGGGTAGGTGGGAGGGAAGGTGGGAGGGAAGGTGGGAGGGTAGGTGGGAGGGAAGGTGGGAGGGAAGGTGGGACTGAAGGAATGTAGGAGGGTGAGACTAGTAGAGGTTGCAGGGGTCGAGTCCTAGCTCCTGGCCCTCCTGGTGTGTGTGTGTGTGTGTGTGTGTGTGTGTGTGTGTGTGTGTGTGTTATGTACAGTGAACAGGGACAGCAGGTGTAAGGTGACTAACACCCAGGTACCTACTTACTGCTAGGTGAACAGTGACAGCAGGTGTAAGGTGACTAACACCCAGGTACCTACTTACTGCTAGGTGAACAGTGACAGCAGGTGTAAGGTGACTAACACCCAGGTACCTACTTACTGCTAGGTGAACAGTGACAGCAGGTGTAAGGTGACTAACACCCAGGTACCTACTTACTGCTAGGTGAAGAGTGACAGCAGGTGTAAGGTGACTAACACCCAGGTACCTACTTACTGCTAGGTGAACAGTGACAGCAGGTGTAAGGTGACTAACACCCAGGTACCTACTTACTGCTAGGTGAACAGTGACAGCAGGTGTAAGGTGACTAACACCCAGGTACCTACTTACTGCTAGGTGAACAGTGACAGCAGGTGTAAGGTGACTAACACCCAGGTACCTACTTACTGCTAGGTGAACAGTGACAGCAGATGTAAGGTAACTTCTCACTCGCCCCAGGATCGATCCCGGATCCTTCAGGTGTGAGCTGCCTTCCAGGTTTAGAAATCAAACACACAGAATAAATGACAGAAATAGGATCTGGAATATTCCCAGTAATCTGGAATATTCCTAGAAATCTGGAATATTCCCAGTAATCTGGAATATTCCTAGAAATCTGGAATATTCCCAGTAATCTGGAATATTCCTAGAAATCTGGAATATTCCCAGTAATCTGGAATATTCCTAGAAATCTGGAATATTCCCAGTAATCTGGAATATTCCTAGCAATCTAGAATATTCCCAGCAATCTGGAATATTCCTAGAAATCTGAAATATTCCCAGCAATCTGGAATATTCCTAGCAAACTAGAATATTCCCAGCAATCTGGAATATTCCTAGAAATCTGGAATATTTCTATCAATCTAGAATATTCCCAGCAATTTGGAATATTCCCAGCAATCTGGAATATTCCCAGCAATCTGGAATATTCCCAGCAATCTGGAATATTCCCAGCAATCTAAAATATTCCCAGCAATCTGGAATATTCCCAACAATCTGGAATATTCCCAGCAATCTAGAATATTTCCAGCAATCTGGAATATTCCCAGCAATCTGGAATATTCCCAGCAATCTGGAATATTCTCACCAATCAAGAATATTCCCAGCAGTCTGGAATATTCCCAGCAATCTAGAATATTCCAAGCAATCTGGAATATTCCCAGCAATCTGGAATATTCCCAGCAATCCGGAATATTCCCAGCAAACAAGAATATCTGGAATATTCCCAACAAACAAAAATATCTGGAATATTCCCAGCAAACAGGAATATCTGGAATATTCCCAGTAAACGGGAATATTCCCAACAAACAGGGATATTCCTAGCAAACATGAATATTCCCAGCACTCTAGAATATTCCCAGCAAACAGGAATATTCCCACCAAAGAGGAACACTCCAACATATAGGAATATTCCCACAAACTAGAATATTCCCACCCAACAGGAATATTACCACCAAACAGGAATATTCCCACCTAACAGGAATATTTCCACCAAACAGGAATATTCGCACCAAACAGGAATATTCCCACCAAACAGGAATCTTCTCACCAAACAGGAATATTCCCACCAAACAGGAATATTCCCACCAAACAGGAATCTTCCCACCAAACAGGAATATTCCCACCAAACAGGAATATTCCCACCAAACAGGAATATTCCCACCAAACAGGAATATTCCCTCCAAACAGGAATATTCCCACCTAACAGGAATATTCCCACCAAACAGGAATATTCCCACCAAACAGGAATCTTCCCACCAAACAGGAATCTTCCCACCAAACAGGAATATTCCCACCAAACAGGAATATTCCCACCAAACAGGAATATTCCCACCAAACAGGAATCTTCCCACCAAACAGGAATATTCCCACCAAACAGGAATATTCCCACCAAACAGGAATCTTCCCACCAAACAGGAATATTCCCACCAAACAGGAATATTCCCACGCACAAAATGCGTGCTAAAGGAATAACAGGAAAAGTCGGTCGATGGATCTATAATTTCCTCACAAACAGAACACAGAGAGTAGTCGTCAACAGAGTAAAGTCCGATGCAGCTACGGTGAAAAGCTCTGTTCCACAAGGCACTGTACTGGCTCTCAGTGTTCCACAAGGCACTGTACTGGCTCTCAGTGTTCCACAAGGCACTGTACTGGCTCCCAGTGTTCCACAAGGCACTGTACTGGCTCCCAGTGTTCCACAAGGCACTGTACTGGCTCTCAGTGTTCCACAAGGCACTGTACTGGCTCCCAGTGTTCCACAAGGCACTGTACTGGCTCCCAGTGTTCCACAAGGCACTGTACTGGCTCCCAGTGTTCCACAAGGCACTGTACTGGCTCCCAGTGTTCCACAAGGCACTGTACTGGCTCCCAGTGTTCCACAAGGCACTGTACTGGCTCCCAGTGTTCCACAAGGCACTGTACTCGCTCCCATCTTGTTCCTCATCCTCATATCCGACATAGACAAGGATGTCAGCCACAGCACCGTGTCTTCCTTTGCAGATGACACCCGAATCTGCATGACAGTGTCTTCCATTGCAGACACTACAAGGCTCCAGGCAAACATTGCAGACACTGCAAGGCTCCAGGTAGACATTGCAGACACTGCAAGGCTCCAGGCAGACATTGCAGACACTGCAAGGCTCCAGGCAGACATTGCAGACACTTCAAGGCTCCAGGCAGACATTGCAGACACTACAAGGCTCCAGGCAAACATTGCAGACACTGCAAGGCTCCAGGTAGACATTGCAGACACTGCAAGGCTCCAGGCAGACATTGCAGACACTGCAAGGCTCCAGGCAGACATTGCAGACACTGCAAGGCTCCAGGCAAACATTGCAGACACTGCAAGGCTCCAGGCAAACATTGCAGACACTGCAAGGCTCCAGGCAGACATTGCAGACACTGCAAGGCTCCAGGCAGACATTGCAGACACTCCAAGGCTCCAGGCAGACATTGCAGACACTCCAAGGCTCCAGGCAAACATTCAAGACACTGCAAGGCTCCAGGCAGACATTGCAGACACTGCAAGGCTCCAGGCAGACATTGCAGACACTGCAAGGCTCCAGGCAAACATTGCAGACACTGCAAGGCTCCAGGCAGACATTGCAGACACTCCAAGGCTCCAGGCAAACATTGCAGACACTGCAAGGCTCCAGGCAGACATTGCAGACACTGCAAGGCTCCAGGCAGACATTGCAGACACTCCAAGGCTCCAGGCAAACATTGCAGACACTGCAAGGCTCCAGGCAAACATTGCAGACACTGCAAGGCTCCAGGCAGACATTGCAGACACTGCAAGGCTCCAGGCAGACATTGCAGACACTCCAAGGCTCCAGGCAAACATTGCAGACACTGCAAGGCTCCAGGTAGACATTGCAGACACTGCAAGGCTCCAAGCAGACATTGCAGACACTGCAAGGCTCCAGGCAGACATTGCAGACACTGCAAAGCTCCAGGCAGACATCAACCAAATCTTTCAGTGGGCTGCAGAAAACAATATGAAGTTCAACGATGAGAAATTTCAATTACTCAGATATGGTAAACATGAGGAAATTAAATCTTCATCAGAGTACAAAACAAATTCTGGCCACAAAATAGAGCGAAACACCAACGTCAAAGACCTGGGAGTGATTATGTCGGAGGATCTCAACTTCAAGGACCATAACATTGTATCAATCGCATCTGCTAGAAAAATGACAGGATGGATAATGAGAACCTTCAAAACTAGGGAGGCCAAGCCCATGATGACACTCTTCAGGTCACTTGTTCTATCTAGGCTGGAATATTGCTGCACACTAACAGCACCTTTCAAGGCAGGTGAAATTGCTGACCTAGAAAATGTACAGAGAACCTTCACGGCGCACATAACGGAGATAAAACACCTCAATTACTGGGAGCGCTTGAGGTTTCTAAACCTGTATTCCCTGGAACGCAGGAGGGAGAGATACATGATTATATACACCTGGAAAATCCTAGAGGGACTAGTACCGAACTTGCACACGAAAATCACTCACTACGAAAGCAAAAGACTTGGCAGACGATGCAACATCCCCCCAATGAAAAGCAGGGGTGTCACTAGCACGTTAAGAGACCATACAATAAGTGTCAGGGGCCCGAGACTGTTCAACTGCCTCCCAGCATACATAAGGGGGATTACCAACAGACCCCTGGCAGTCTTCAAGCTGGCACTGGACAAGCACCTAAAGTCGGTTCCTGACCAGCCGGGCTGTGGCTCGTACGTTGGTTTGCGTGCAGCCAGCAGCAACAGCCTGGTTGATCAGGCTCTGATCCACCAGGAGGCCTGGTCACAGACCGGGCCGCGGGGGCGTTGACCCCCGGAACTCTCTCCAGGTAAACTCCAGGTAATTCCCACCAAACAGGAATATTCCCACCAAACAGGAATATTCCCACCAAACAGGAATATTCCCACCAAACAGGAATATTCCCACCAAACAGGAATCTTCCCACCAAACTGGAATCTTCCCACCTAACAGGAATATTCCCATCTAACAGGAATATTCCCACCAAACAGGAATATTCCCACCTAACAGGAATATTCCCACCAAACAGGAATATTCCCACCTAACAGGAATATTCCCACCAAACAGGAATATTCCCACCAAACAGGAATATTCCCACCAAACAGGAATATTCTCAACAAACAGGAACATTCCCACCAAACAGGAATATTCCCACCAAACAGGAATATTCCCACAAAAGAGGAATATTCCCACCAAACAGGAATATTCCCACCAAACAGGAATATTCCCTCCAAACAGGAATATTCTCACCTAACAGGAATATTCCCTCCAAACAGAAATATTCCCACCTAACAGGAATATTCCCTCCAAACAGGAATATTCCCACCAAACAGGAATATTCACACTAAACAGGAATATTCCCACCAAACAGGAATATTCTCACCAAACAGGAATATTCCCTCCAAACAGGAATATTCCCACCAAACAGGAATATTCCCACCAAACAGGAATATTCCCACCAAACAGGAATATTACCTCCAAACAGGAATATTCCCACCTAACAGGAATATTCCCTCCAAACAGGAATATTCCCACCAAACAGGAATATTCCCACCAAACAGGAATCTTCCCTCCAAACAGGAATATTCCCACCTAACAGAAATATTCCCTCCAAACAGGAATGTTCCTACCAAACAGGAAAATTCCCACCAAACAGGAATATTCCCTCCAAACAGGAATATTCCCTCCGAACAGGAATATTCCCTCCAAACAGGAATATTCCCACCAAACAGAAATATTCCCTCCAAACAGGAATATTCCCTCCAAACAGGAATATTCCCACCAAACAGGAATATTCCCACCAAACAGGAATATTCCCACCAAACAGGAATCTTCCCACCAAACAGGAATCTTCCCACCAAACAGGAATATTCCCACCAAACAGGAATATTCCCACCAAACAGGATTTTTCCCACCAAACAGGAATATTCCCACCAAACAGGAATCTTCCCACCAAACGGGAATATTCCCACCAAACAGGAATCTTCCCACCTAACAGGAATATTCCCACCTAACAGGAATATTCCCACCAAACAGGAATATTCCCACCTAACAGGAATATTCCCACCAAACAGGAATATTCCCACCAAACAGGAATTTTCCCACCAAACAGGAATATTCCCACCAAACAGGAATATTCCCACCAAACAGGAATATTCCCTCCAAACAGGAATCTTCCCACCAAACAGGAATATTCCCACCAAACAGGAATCTTCCCACCAAACAAGAATATTCCCACCAAACAGGAATATTCCCTCCAAACAGGAATCTTCCCACCAAACAGGAATATTCCCACCAAACAGGAATCTTCCCACCAAACAGGAACATTCCCACCTAACAGGAATATTCCCACCAAACAGGAATATTCCCACCTAACAGGAATATTCCCACCAAACAGGAATATTCCCACCAATCAGGAATCTTCCCACCAAACAGGAATATTCCCACCAAACAGGAATCTTCCCACCAAACAGGAATATTCCCACCAAACAGGAATATTCCCACCTAACAGGAATATTCCCACCAAACAGGAATATTCCCACCTAACAGGAATATTCCCACCAAACAGGAATATTCACACCTAACAGGAATATTCCCACCAAACAGGAATATTCCCACCAAACAGGAATATTCCCACCTAACAGGAATATTCCCACCAAACAGGAATATTCACACCTAACAGGAATATTCCCACCAAACAGGAATATTCCCACCTAATAGGAATATTCCCACCAAACAGGAATATTCACACCTAACAGGAATATTCCCACCAAACAGGAATATTCCCACCTAACAGGAATATTCCCACCAAACAGGAATATTCCCACCAAACAGGAATATTCCCACCAAACAGGAATATTCCCACCAAACAGGAATATTCCCACCAAACAGGAATATTCCCACCTAGCAGAACAGTGTCAACCACAAGAGGATTTTCAACCAGGAACTGAATGAGATCCAGCGCCTGGTTGATCAGACTTTGTAATGTCCAATAGTTTGTGATCTATTGTGACGATAGATGACGTGATGGTGTGAGTTAGCTTTATTTTGGTGTGAGCGAGGAGTCAGATAATTGAGAAAGAGAGGGGAGTGAGAGAGAGACAGGCATACAAAGACAAGCACGAGAGAGAGAGAGAGAGAGAGAGAGAGAGAGAGAGAGAGAGAGAGAGAGAGAGAGAGAGAGAGAGAGAGAGAGAGAGAGAGAGAGAGAGAGAGAGAGAGAGAGAGAGAGAGATGGACAGACAGACAGACGCACAGAGACATATCACCCCATCTCTCTCTTTCACTCCACTGTGGTAGTCGTCAATTTCAACTACCTGCTGGCTGGCTGGCTGGCTGGCTGGCTGGCTGGCTGGCTGGCTGGCTGGCTGGCTGTCTGGCTGGCTGGCTGGCTGGCTGGCTGGCTGTCTGGCTGGCTGGCTGGCTGGCTGGCTAGCTGGCTGGCTGAATGGCTGGCTGGTTGGCTGGCTGGCTGGCTGGCTGGCTAGCTGGCTGGCTGGCTGGCTGGCTGGTTGGCTGGCTGGCTGGCTGGCTGGCTGGCTGGCTGGCTGGCTGGCTGGCTATCTAGCTGGCTGGCTGGCTAGCTGGCTGGCTGAATGGCTGGCTGGTTGGCTGGCTGGCTGGCTGGCTGGCTAGCTGGCTGGCTGGCTGGCTGGCTGGCTGGCTGGCTGGCTAGCTGGCTGGCTGGCTGGCTAGCTGGCTGGCTGGCTGGCTGGCTGTCTAGCTTTCTGGCTGGCTGGCTGGCTGGCTGACTGTCTGGCTTTCTGGCTGGCTGGCTGGCTGGCTGGCTGGCTGGCTGGCTGACTGGCTGGCTGGCTGGCTGGCTGGCTGGCTGGCTGGCTGGCTGGCTGGCCCGTCAGGGTCTACCACATCTCACAATAAACCAATTCTTTCGTACAGATGGGAATGAACGCGGCTCCTGGGCCGGCCACACCAATCCCACCCTTCCATCCAGGGCCAATAAGGGCGATGCCTCCCTAACAAGCAGTCAGCCTGGATGACTTTAGATAGCCCTTAACACCTGACACACAAGGGTCTCTTTCCCTTGTACCCCCTTGATATATGGTCTGGCGGTTCGGATAATCCACCTGTAGTGGAAATTCCGGTTGTTTGGGACACGTTTCACTCTGTACATTTCGCCAATGGACTTCCTTCTATCTTTCTACGATGGGGGATTCGGTTATTAGGGTCCCCAGATGGGGCTATTAAGCGAGGTGTGTTGTAGGGTAGCGAGAACGTGTGTTTTGCGACGCTACAACACAAATAACGTGTTGCTGAGGTCTGTGTTCGCCTCCAGCCATAGATTATAGTGTTACCAGAGACTTGTTTATCCTTGACGAGGTGAGGGAGAGACACAGACACTGAGATATAGACAGAGACATGTACAGAGACAAAGACAGACACACATACACATACACACACACACACACACGCACACACACACACACACACACACACACACACACACACACACACACACACACACACACACACACGGAAGACACAGAGAGATACAGAAGTCTCTCACCTGCCTATAAGAAACATAGACAGAGGAGACACACAGAGACAGAGAGAGACACAGAGAAACACAGAGAGACACAAAGAGACAGAGAAACACAGAGAGACACAGAGAGACACAGGGAGAGACACAGAGAGACACAGGGAGAGACACGGAGAGACACAGAGAGACACAGGGAGAGACACAGAGAGACACAGAGAGACACAGAGAGACACAGAGACACAGAGAGACACAGAGAGACACAGAGAGACACAGAGAGACACAGAGAGACACAGAGAGACACAGAGAGACACAGAGAGACACAGAGAGACACAGAGAGACACAGAGAGACACAGAGAGACACAGAGAGACACAGGGAGAGACACAGAGAGACACAGAGAGACACAGAGAGACACAGACAAACACAGAGAGACACAAAGAGACAGAGAAACACAGAGAGACACAGAGAGACACAGAGAAACACAGAGAGACACAGAGAGACACAGAGAAACACAGAGAAACACAGACACAGAGAGACACAGAGAAACACAGAGAAACACAGACACAGAGAGACACAGAGAAACACAGAGAGACACAGAGAGACACAGAGAAACACAGAGAGACACAAAGAGACAGAGAAACACAGAGAGACACAGAGAGACACAGAGAGACACAGAGAGACACAGAAGTCTCTCACCTGCCTACAAGAGACACATTACTCCACTAATACTCAAATATTTCTTCATTTCTCCGTTTCCTCCAGCAGATTTCAGAGTCCCTAAGGGATTTTCCTCTTCTCAACAGATTTTTCTCTATAATAATCCGTATTACGGCATTTTCTTTATATATATATATATATATATATATATATATATATATATATATATATATATATATATATATATATATATATATATATATATATATATATATATATATATATATATTATTTATATATATATTTATATATACCTCTCAGTGTATATACACTGACATATGTATCTCTCATCAGTAACAGAAACAACAGAATCAACAACAGCAGCATCAATAACAGCAGCAATAACAGTAACAACAGCAACAACAGCAGCAACAACAGCAGCAACAACAACAGCAACAACAGCAGCAACAACAGCAGCAACAGCAACAACAGCAGCAGCAGCAACAACAGCAGCAACAACAATAGTAACAACAGCAACAACAACAACAACAGCAGCAACAACAGCAACAACAACAGCAGCAACAGCAGCACCAACAACAACAGTAGCAATAACAACAACAACAACAGCAACAACAACAGCAACAACAGCAGCAGCAACAACAACAGTAACAACAACAGCAACAACAGCAACAACAATAGCAACAACACCAGCAGCAGCAACAACAGTAGCAGCAACAACAGTAGCTGTAGCTACAGCAGCAACAACAGTAGCTGTAGCTACAGCAGCAACAACAGTAGCTGTAGCTACAGCAGCAACAACAGTAGCTGTAGCTACAGCAGCAACAACAGTAGCTGTAGCTACAGCAGCAACAACAGTAGCTGTAGCTACAGCAGCAACAACAGTAGCAGCAACAACAGTAGCAGCAACAACAGCACCATCATCCCCAACAGTAAGAGAATGACCAGTCTCTCCCTTCCCCAAAAATTAATCAGGTTCGCCATTGAGGGCAGTAATAAGGGAAGATTGGAGCCGGGCGACCAGGACACATAGCCGGTGACACAAGCATCCGGCCAGGACACATATCCAGGGACACAAGCATCCAGCGCCCGTGACTCCATCCGCCACAATGTCCCGACTCTTTGATGAACTTCGGCCCTCTGGTTCATCCAGAAGGTCTCAAGCCCCAAAGAGGCCAACTCCAATTTTAGCCCCTACGTTTTCCCTAGCTAGGAGCTGGTGTGCCTCAGGTAAGCACGGCTTCGTTAGGGCCCCCTGCGTAGGTGATATAAGTCAGGGGTCGAAATTCCTGCTCCAGGAAGGTATTCGAAGCCATTATCTTTGACGCTTCGAACTCCATCCCCCGAAGAAAAAGGAGCCTCGATGTCGGACAGGAATTCCCTTGTAAAAACTAACGTCTCTCCTCCCTGGCGTCCTACTGCTTACTCCTTCAGGATCCCAGCTTCCTACTGAAGGATGTGTAGCCAAGGGAAGAAACGTTGCAAATTGTGGCAACGTTTCGCTCGGCGTAACGCTGAGTGGGATTTTCCTTTGAGCGGTAAAGAACGAAAAGAGAAAATCCGATAAATTTCAAATTTTTATTTGTTTTTGGTTAAGAATTCTAGTGTATATACATAGTGTATATACATAGTGTATATACACTGAGATCTATATACACTTCTCAGTGTATATACACAGTGTATATACACTGAGATCTATATACACTTCTCAGTGTATATACACAGTGTATATACACAGAGATCTATATACACTTCTCAGTGTATATACACAGTGTATATACACTGAGATCTATATACACTTCTCAGTGTATATACACAGTATATATACACTGAGATCTATATACACTTCTCAGTGTATATAAACAGTGTATATACACTGAGATCTATATACACTTCTCAGTGTATATACACAGTGTATATACACTGAGATCTATATACACTTCTCAGTGTATATACACAGTGTATATACACAGAGATCTATATACACTTCTCAGTGTATATACACAGTGTATATACACTGAGATCTATATACACTTCTCGGTGTATATACATAGTGTATATACACTGAGATCTATATACACTTCTCAGTGTATATACACAGTGTATATACACTGAGATCTATATACACTTCTCAGTGTATATACACAGTGTATATACACTGAGATCTATATACACTTCTCAGTGTATATACACTGAGATCTACATAGTCATTATCATGATGGTCATTATCATGATGGTCATTATCATGATGGTCATTATCATGGTCATTATCATGATAGTCATTATCATGATGGTCATTATCATGATGGTCATTATCATGGTCATTATCATGATAGTCATTATCATGATGGTCATTATCATGATGGTCATTATCATGGTCATTATCATGATAGTCATTATCATGATGGTCATTATCATGATGGTCATTATCATGGTCATTATCATGATAGTCATTATCATGATGGTCATTATCATGATGGTCATTATCATGGTCATTATCATGATAGTCATTATCATGATGGTCATTATCATGATGGTCATTATCATGGTCATTATCATGATAGTCATTATCATGATGGTCATTATCATGATGGTCATTATCATGGTCATTATCATGATGGTCATTATCATGGTCATTATCATGATGGTCATTATCATGGTCATTATCATGATGGTCATTATCATGGTCATTATCATGATGGTCATTATCATGGTCATTATCATGATGGTCATTATCATGGTCATTATCATGATGGTCATTATCATGGTCATTATCATGATGGTCATTATCATGGTCATTATCATGATGGTCATTATCACGGTCATTATCATGATGGTCATTATCATGGTCATTATCATGATAGTCATTATCATGATGGTCATTATCATGATGGTCATTATCATGGTCATTATCATGATAGTCATTATCATGATGGTCATTATCATGATGGTCATTATCATGGTCATTATCATGATAGTCATTATCATGATGGTCATTATCATGATGGTCATTATCATGGTCATTATCATGATAATCATTATCATGATGGTCATTATCATGATGGTCATTATCATGGTCATTATCATGATGGTCATTATCATGGTCATTATCATGATGGTCATCATCATGGTCATTATCATGATGGTCATTATCATGGTCATTTTCATGATGGTCATTATCATGGTCATTATCATGATAGTCATTATCATGATGGTCATTATCATGATGGTCATTATCATCGTCATTATCATGATAATCATTATCATGATGGTCATTATCATGATAGTCATTATCATGGTCATTATCATGATGGTCATTATCATGGTCATTATCATGATGGTCATTATCATGGTCATTATCATGATGGTCATTATCATGATGGTCACTATCATGATGGTCATTATCATGATAGTCATTATCATGATGGTCATTATCATGATGGTCATTATCATGGTCATTATCATGATGGTCATTATCATGGTCATTATCATGATGGTCATTATCATGGTCATTATCATGATGGTCATTATCATGGTCATTATCATGACGGTCATTATCATGGTCTTTATCATGATGGTCATTATCATGATGGTCATTATCATGATGGTCATTATCATGGTCGTTATCATGATGGTCATTATCATGGTCATTATCATGATGGTCATTATCATGATGGTCATTATCATGATAGTCATTATCATGGTCATTATCATGATGGTCATTATCATGGTCATTATCATGATGGTCATTATCATGGTCATTATCATGATGGTCATTATCATGATGGTCATTATCATGATGGTCATTATCATGGTCATTATCATGATGGTCATTATCATGGTCATCATCATGGTGATCATTATCATGGTCATTATCATGATGGTCATTATCATGGTCATTATCATGATGGTCATTATCATGATGGTCATTATCATGATGGTCATTATCATGGTCATTATCATGATGGTCATTATCATGGTCATTATCATGATGGTCATTATCATGATAGTCATTATCATGATGGTCATTATCATGGTCATTATCATGATGGTCATTATCATGATAGTCATTATCATGGTCATTATCATGATGGTCATTATCATGATGATCATTATCATGATGGTCATTATCATGATGGTCATTATCATGGTCATTATCATGATGGTCATTATCATGGTCATTATCATGATAGTCATTATCATGGTCATTATCATGATGGTCATTATCATGATGGTCATTATCATGATGGTCATTATCATGATGGTCATTATCATGGTCATTATCATGATGGTCATTATCATGATGGTCATTATCATGATAGTCATTATCATGATGGTCATTATCATGATGATCATTATCATGGTCATTATCATGATGGTCATTATCATGATGATCATTATCATGATGGTCATTATCATGGTCATTATCTTGATGGTCATTATCATGATGATCATTATCATGATGGTCATTATCATGATGAACATTATCATGATGGTCATTATCATGATGATCATTATCATGGTCATTATCATGATGGTCATTATCATGATGATCATTATCATGATGATCATTATCATGGTCATTATCATGATGGTCATTATCATGATGATCATTATCATGATGGTCATTATCATGCTAGTCATTATCATGATGATCATTATCATGATGGTCATTATCATGATAGTCATTATCATGATGGTCATTATCATGGTCATTATCGTGATGGTCATTATCATGATGGTCATTATCATGGTCATTATCTTGATGATCATTATCATGATGGTCATTATCATGGTCATTATCATGATGGTCATTATCATGATGGTCATTATCATGGTCATTATCATGATGGTCATTATCATGATGGTCATTATCATGATGGTCATTATCATGGTCATTATCATGATGGTCATTATCATGGTCATTATCATGGTGATCATTATCATGGTCATTATCATGATGGTCATTATCATGATAGTCATTATCATGGTCATTATCATGATGGTCATTATCATGGTCATTATCATGGTCATTATCATGATGGTCATTATCATGATGGTCATTATCATGATGGTCATTATCATGGTCATTATCATGATGGTCATTATCATGATGGTCATTATCATGATGGTCATTATCATGATGGTCATTATCATGATGGTCATTATCATGATGGTCATTATCATGGTCATTATCATGATGGTCATTATCATGGTCATTATCATGATGGTCATTATCATGATGGTCATTATCATGATGGTCATTATCATGGTCATTATCATGATGGTCATTATCATGGTCATTATCATGATGGTCATTATCATGATGGTCATTATCATGATGGTCATTATCATGGTCATTATCATGATGGTCATTATCATGATGGTCATTATCATGGTCATTATCATGATGGTCATTATCATGATGGTCATTATCATGATAGTCATTATCATGATGGTCATTATCATGATGATCATTATCATGGTCATTATCATGATGGTCATTATCATGATGATCATTATCATGATGGTCATTATCATGATGATCATTATCATGGTCATTATCATGATGGTCATTATCATGATGATCATTATCATGATGATCATTATCATGGTCATTATCATGATGGTCATTATCATGATGATCATTATCATGATGGTCATTATCATGATAGTCATTATTATGATGTCATTATCATGGTCATTATCATGATGGTCATTATCATGATGGTCATTATCATGGTCATTATCATGATGGTCATTATCATGATGGTCATTATCATGATGGTCATTATCATGGTCATTATCATGATGGTCATTATCATGGTCATTATCATGATGGTCATTATCATGATGGTCATTATCATGATGGTCATTATCATGATGGTCATTATCATGGTCATTATCATGATGGTCATTATCATGGTCATTATCATGATGGTCATTATCATGATGGTCATTATCATGATGGTCATTATCATGATGGTCATTATCATGGTCATTATCATGATGGTCATTATCATGATGGTCATTATCATGGTCATTATCATGATGGTCATTATCATGGTCATTATCATGATGGTCATTATCATGATGGTCATTATCATGATGGTCATTATCATGATGGTCATTATCATGGTCATTATCATGATGGTCATTATCATGATGGTCATTATCATGATGGTCATTATCATGATGGTCATTATCATGGTCATTATCATGATGGTCATTATCATGATGATCATTATCATGGTCATTATCATGATGGTCATTATCATGATGATCATTATCATGGTCATTATCATGATGGTCATTATCATGATGGTCATTATCATGATGGTCATTATCATGGTCATTATCATGATGGTCATTATCATGGTCATTATCATGATGGTCATTATCATGGTCATTTTCATGATGGTCATTATCATGGTCATTATCATGATGGTCATTATCATGGTCATTATCATGATGGTCATTATCATGATGGTCATTATCATGATGGTCATTATCATGATGGTCATTATCATGGTCATTATCATGATGGTCATTATCATGATGGTCATTGTCATGATGGTCATTATCATGATGGTCATTATCATGATGGTCATTATCATGATGGTCATTATCATGATGGTCATTATCATGGTCATTATCATGATGGTCATTATCATGGTCATTATCATGATGGTCATTATCATGATGGTCATTATCATGATGGTCATTATCATGGTCATTATCATGATGGTCATTATCATGATGGTCATTATCATGGTCATTATCATGATGGTCATTATCATGATGGTCATTATCATGATAGTCATTATCATGATGGTCATTATCATGATGATCATTATCATGGTCATTATCATGATGGTCATTATCATGATGATCATTATCATGATGGTCATTATCATGATGATCATTATCATGGTCATTATCATGATGGTCATTATCATGATGATCATTATCATGATGATCATTATCATGGTCATTATCATGATGGTCATTATCATGATGATCATTATCATGATGGTCATTATCATGATAGTCATTATTATGATGTCATTATCATGGTCATTATCATGATGGTCATTATCATGATGGTCATTATCATGATGGTCATTATCATGGTCATTATCTTGATGATCATTATCATGATGGTCATTATCATGGTCATTATCATGATGGTCATTATCATGATGGTCATTATCATGGTCATTATCATGATGGTCATTATCATGATGGTCATTATCATGGTCATTATCATGATGGTCATTATCATGATGGTCATTATCATGGTCATTATCATGATGGTCATTATCATGATGGTCATTATCATGATGGTCATTATCATGATAGTCATTATCATGATGGTCATTATCATGATGGTCATTATCATGGTCATTATCATGATGGTCATTATCATGATGGTCATTATCATGATGGTCATTATCATGATGGTCATTATCATGATCATTATCATGATAGTCATTATCATGGTCATTATCATGATGGTCATTATCATGATGGTCATTATCATGGTCATTATCATGATGGTCATTATCATGATGGTCATTATCATGGTCATTATCATGATGGTCATTATCATGATGGTCATTATCATGGTCATTATCATGATGGTCATTATCATGATGGTCATTATCATGGTCATTATCATGATGGTCATTATCATGATGGTCATTATCATGATGGTCATTATCATGATAGTCATTATCATGATGGTCATTATCATGATGGTCATTATCATGATGGTCATTATCATGGTCATTATCATGATGGTCATTATCATGATAGTCATTATCATGATGGTCATTATCATGATGGTCATTATCATGATGATCATTATCATGGTCATTATCATGGTGATCATTATCATGGTCATTATCATGATGGTCATTATCATGATGGTCATTATCGTGATAGTCATTATCATGATGGTCATTATCATGGTCATTATCATGATGATCATTATCATGGTCATTATCATGATAGTCATTATCATGATGATCATTATCATGGTCATTATAATGAAGGTCATTATTATGATGGTCATTATCATGATGGTCATTATCATGATGGTCATTATAATGAAGGTCATTATTATGATGGTCACTATCATGATGGTCATTATCATTATGGTCATTATCATGTGGTCCTTATCTTTCTGGTCATTATCTTAGTCATTATTATCATGGCCCTTATCCTCCTGGTCATCATCATCCTGGTCATCAACATCCTGGTCATCAACATCATCCTGGTCATCATCATCATCCTGGTCATCATCATCCTGGTCATCATCATCATCCTGGTCATCATCATCCTGGTCATCATCATCATCCTGGTCATCATCATCCTGGTCATCATCATCCTGGTCATCATCATCCTGGTCATCATCATCCTTGTCATCATCATCATCCTGGTCATCATCATTCTGGTCATCATCGCCCCACTCTTCATCACAGGTCTCCAGGCCCCTCGTTCTCTGCAATAATAATAATAATAATAATAATAATAATAATAATAATAATAATAATAATAATAATAATAATAATAATAATAATAATAATAACAATAATAATAATAATAATAATAATAATAATAATAATAATAATAATAATAATAATAATAATAAGAAAGTACCTGGTGGTTGTGGATGACCTGGTAACAAGGTGATTCAGGCTGCACCAGGTCAAGGAAGGTCAACCCGGCGTTGTTACACACGAACAAGTCAAGATCACTCTGCTGGAACAAGATCACTCTGCTGGAACAAGATCACTCTGCTGGAACAAGATCACTCTGCTGGAGCAAGATCACTCTGCTGGAACAAGATCACTCTGCTGGAACAAGATCACTCTGCTGGAACAAGATCACTCTGCTGGAACAAGATCACTCTGCTCGAACAAGATCACTGCTGGAACAAGATTACTGCTGAAATAAGATTACTGCTGGAACAAGATTACTGCTGGAACAAGATTACTGCTGGAACAAGATTACTGCTGGAGCAAGATTACTGCTGGAACAAGATTACTGCTGAAACAAGATTACTGCTGGAAGAAGATTACTGCTGGAACAAGATCACTGCTGAAACAAGATTACTGCTGGAAGAAGATTACTGCTGGAACAAGATCACTGCTGGAGCAAGATTACTGCTGGAGCAAGATTACTGCTGGAGCAAGATTACTGCTGGAACAAGATTACTGCTGGAACAAGATTACTGCTGGAACAAGATTACTGCTGGAGCAAGATTACTGCTGGAGCAAGATTACTGCTGGAACAAGATTACTGCTGAAACAAGATTACTGCTGGAAGAAGATTACTGCTGGAACAAGATCACTGCTGGAACAAGATCACTGCTGGAACAAGTTAAGATTACGTGATAAGGACAATAAATTAGCGGTATAGAAAATAGATAGATAAATAGAGAGAGAGAGAGAGAGAGAGAGAGAGAGAGAGAGAGAGAGAGAGAGAGAGAGAGAGAGAGAGAGAGAGAGAGAGAGAGAGAAAGAGAGAGAGAAGGAGAAGTGGGGAATTCAGAAACACGAGAGATATTGGCTTTCGTTGTAGAGAGGCTGCTACTGCTAAGTACAAAGCATGGCGAAGGTATAAGAGACATCCTACCACCTATAACAGGAACTTGCACAGGTAAGCCTGTAGGCATATGGGCGACGTTCAAAAGTGGGCCATTGCTAAATGGGAGGTGGACACTAAAAGAAAGCTAGCATCAGGTAGGGTAGGCTCCAAAACCTGGTGATCCCTGGTCAAGGACAGACAAGGTTATCTGCCTGATGAACTTATTCCACCTCTAAATCGACAGGATGGGACCACCTCTACTAGGAGTCAAGAGAAGGCGGACCTCTTTGCTGAACACTTTGCTACCAAAATGCAAGATCCTGATCCAGCAAGGGACCCTCCTTGGCTAGCTGCAAGAACTGTGTCAAAACTGTCAGTGGTGACAATAAGGCAGGAGGAGGTGCATTTCCTTCTTAAATCGCTTGACCAAGAAAATGCTGTGGGCCCAGACAAGTTGAGCCCAAGATTGTTGAGATGTGGTGCAGACCAGCTAGCAGCACCTCTAACTAGCATCTTTCAGCACTGCCTAGTACAGTGTAAATGGCCCTCTCTATGAAAAGAGACAAATGTAGTCCCTGTTCACAAAAAGAAGAGCAGAGCAGAAATCAGCAACTACAGACCAGTGTCACTCCTGTCAATCACTGGTAAGATCCTTGAGACAATAATCTCAAGACAAATGACAGAGTTTTTTGACTACCACTCACTACTTTGTGATCGTCAATACGGCTTCAGGAAAGGTTACTCTGCTGCTGATCTGTTGTTAAACCTCTCCACTAAGTGGCACCAGTCACTGGATGAATCCAAAGTCAGCTGTGTGGTAGCACTGGACATTGCTGGTGCTTTCGACCGGGTGTTACACCAGGGCCTCTTAGCAAAACTTCAAGCACTGAGAATTGCAGGCTCTACGCTATGTCTCCTCAGTGATTACCTTCATGGTAGATCTCTAAGTGTAGTTCTCCATGGAACGGAATCAGCAAGACATCCTATTGGGGCAAGTGTTCCACAAGGAAGCGTGCTGGGTCCACTGTTATGGAATGTCTACTTCAACGACCTTCTTCATCTCATCCCAGAATTACATGCATATGTAGACGACTGTACACTGACATTCACTTATCCAAGAGAAGAAATGTCAGCTGCTCTAAGCTACATCAATCACCAGCTGAGAGCTATATCAGCTTGGGGAAATAGATGGAAAGTAACATTTGCACCTGAGAAAACGCAAATGATGATCGTCTCTAGGCACCATGATGGTAATGTTGGTGCAGTAGTAAGGATGAATGGGAGGGTGTTGGCACCTGGAGAAGAAGTTGATATCCTTGGGGTGAAATTTGACTCCAAACTAACCATGAAGAACCATGTTGTAAATCTTGCAAACAAGGCAGCCAGGAAGCTTACAGCACTTCCCCGTATCTCACATCTGCTTGACAGTAGGGGTTGCAAGATTCTGTACGAGGCACAAGTACGCTCACACCTTGAGTATGCTCCACTTTCTTGGTTTGCCTGCCCCCCCCCCTCTCATCTGCGACTGCTTGACAGAGTAGAGAACAGAGCAAGACGTCTCATCTCTGGCCTGGATCCATCCTGGATAGATCTGTCATTTCAGCAGAGCCTTCAACATAGGAGGGATGTGGGTGGCCTTACTGTTATGTACAAGGCCAATATTGTCAAAGTACCACACTTGGATCCACTTCGAGGACAGCGTGAAACAAGCTTTTATGCCACAAGACGGGCAGAAAGCAGCAATTTCACTCTGGCTGTACCCTTCTCCAGAACATCACTCCATCTGAGATCATACATACCCAGGATGACTCGAGTATGGAACACATTCGTACAGGATAATGATGTCAACGAGATAAAGTCAGTTGATCAAATGAAAATGCTGGCCCACAGATGGCTCCAACTTCATCCTGTTCCCTACTTGTATGTCTCATAACAATAAAAATGCTTTCAAATGAGCTGATGTAGGTAACAGCTCTTAGCTTGCCAATAAAGTTAGGAATCCTTAACCTGTAAATACCTTGTCAATAAAGCTAGGGATCCTTAACCTGTAAATAGCTTGTCAATAAAGCTAGGGATCCTTAACCTGTAAATAACTTGTCAATAAAGCTAGGGATCCTTAACCTGTAAATAACTTGTCAATAAAGCTAGGGATCCTTAACCTGTAAATGGCTTGTCAATAAAGCTAGGGATCCTTAACCTGTAAATAGCTTGTCAATAAAGCTAGGGATCCTTAACCTGTAAATAACTTGTCAATAAAGCTAGGGATCCTTAACCTGTAAATAACTTGTCAATAAAGCTAGGGATCCTTAACCTGTAAATGGCTTGTCAATAAAGCTAGGGATCCTTAACCTGTAAATAACTTGTCAATAAAGCTAGGGATCTTTAACCTGTAAATAGCTTGTCAATAAAGCTAGGGATCCTTAACCTTGTCAAACCCTGTGTAAAAAAAAAAAAAAAAAAACAGGAGTTTTCTCTCATACTCTCTCTCTCTCTCTCTATCTATCTATCTATCTATCTATCTCTTCCTCCCTCCCTCCTTACCCTAACTCACCACCTGCAGTAGCTGGTGCAGCAGGCGGGGAAGCTGGTGCCTGCAGGCCAGGTGGAGAGCAGTATCACCACTCAGCTGGCACTGTAGGTTAACACTGGCACCCTCAGTCAGCAGTGCCAACAGCCACATCTCGTCTCCGGCTACCACTGCCTCGTGCACTGCCGTGTACCCTGTGCAATAATATACATATATATATATATATATATATATATATATATATATATATATATATATATATATATATATATATATATATATATATATATATATATGGTGCCGAATAGGCAGAACTTTCGATCTTGGCTTAAATAGCAACGTTCATCTTGCCATATAGGACAAGTGAAAATTTGTGTATGCAATAATTTCGCCAAAATCATTCTGAACCTAACGAAAAAAATATATTTCACTGTGTTTGTTTAGTATTAAATTATTGTAAACAAATCTAAAATATATTTAGTTGGGTTAGGCTAAAATAAATTGTTCTTGTTATAATAAGGTCAGGTAAGTTTTCTAAGATGCTTTTGGAGCAAAATTATAAATTTTTACATTAACATTAATGAAAAAAATATATCTTTAAACGTATAAGAGAAAATTTTAGAAAGGACTTAATTTTAAATGAGTTCTTGCTAATTAACCAGTTTTACATATTCGGCACGACATATATATATATATATATATATATATATATAAATCGTAGATTTACCTTCATCATCGAAATCATTGAGTGCCAGGTTTCTCTTCTTGTTATTATCTACTTTCAACTTGATTACGTCTTTATTCTCTTCTTTCTTCTTTCCTTCAGGTCCAACAACCTCTCTTCCTTCCTCTTTCTCTTCCTTCTCTTCCTCTTCCTTCTCTTCCTTCTCTTCCTCCTCCTTCTCTATCTCTTCCTTCTCTTCCTCTTCCTTCCCTTCCTCCTCCTTCTCTTTCTCTTCATTCTCTTCCTCTTCCTTCTCTTCCTCTTCCTTCTCTTCCTCTTCCTTCTCTTCCTCTTCCTCCTCCTCTTCACATCCACTCATTTCTTGTGTATCGTCGTTGCTACTCTGGCTACCTGCTGTCAACACATTTATATAGATGTATATAGATGTTTAATACAACTGGATACACACACACACACACACACACACACACACACACACACACACACAAGTGTATAATTGACAACCAGCACGGTTTCAGGGAAGGAAAATCCTGTGTCACAAACCTACTAGAGTTTTATGACAAGGTGACAGAAGTAAGACAAGAGAGAGAGGGGTGGATCGACTGCGTATTTTTGGACTGCAAGAAGGCCTTCGACACAGTTCCTCACAAGAGGTTACTGGAAAAGCTAGAGGATCAGGCACACATAACAGGAAAGGCACTACAATGGATCAGAGAATATCTGACAGGGAGGCAACAACGAGTCATGGTACGCGACGAGGTGTCAGAGTGGGCGCTTGTGACAAGCGGGGTTCCACAGGGGTCAGTCCTAGGACCTGTGCTGTTCTTGGTATATGTGAACGACATAACGGAAGGGATAGACTCAGAAGTGTCCTTGTTTGCAGATGATGTGAAGTTAATGAGAAGAATCAAATCGGACGAGGATCAGGCAGGACTACAAAGAGATCTGGACAGGCTACAAGCCTGGTCCAGCAACTGGCTCCTTGAGTTTAACCCCGCCAAATGCAAAGTCATGAAGATTGGGGAAGGGCAAAGAAGACCGCAGACACAATATAGTTTAGATGGCCAAAGACTGCAAACCTCACTAAAGGAAAAAGATCTGGGGGTGAGTATAACACCGAGCATATCTCCTGAGGCGCACATCAATCAGATAACTGCTGCAGCATACGGGCGCCTGGCAAACCTACGGATAGCGTTCCGATACCTCAGTAAGGATTCGTTTAAGACTCTGTATACCATCTACGTCAGGCCCATACTGGAGTATGCAGCACCAGTTTGGAATCCACACCTAGTCAAGCACGTCAAGAAATTAGAGAAAGTGCAAAGGTTTGCAACAAGACTAGTCCCAGAGCTACGGGGATTGTCCTATGAAGAAAGGTTGAGGGAAATCGGCCTGACGACACTGGAGGCCAGGAGGGTCAGGGGAGACATGATAACGACATATAAAATACTGCGCGGAATAGACGAGGTGGACAAAGACAGGATGTTCCAGAGATGGGACACAGACACAAGAGGTCACAATTGGAAGTTGAAGACTCAGATGAATCAAAGGGATGTTAGGAAGTATTTCTTCAGTCATAGAGTAGTCAGGCCGTGGAATAGCCTAGAAAGTGATGTGGTGGAGGCAGGAACCATACATACTTTTAAGGCGAGGTATGATAGAGCTCATGGGGCAGGGAGAGAGAGGACCTAGTAGCAATCAGTGAAGAGGCGAGGCCAGGAGCTGTGACTCGACCCCTGCAACCACAAATAGGTGAGTACAAATAGGTGAGTACACACATACACACACACACACACACACACACACACACACACACACACACACACACACACACCTTAAACCAATCAAAAGTAATTTAAAATAATAATAATAATAATAATAATAATAATAATAATAATAATAATAATAATAATAATAATAATGATAATAATAATAATAATAATAATAATAATAATAATAATAATAATAATAATAATAATAATAATAATAATAATAATAATGATAATAATAATAATAATAATAATAATGATAATAATGATAATAATAATAATAATAATAATAATAATAATAATAATAATAATAATAATAATAATAATAATAATAATAATAATAATAATAATAATGATAATAATAATAATAATAATAATAATAATAATAATAATAATAATAATCAACATTACTACATTAATCCTGATCTTCTACTCATCCATATATCCAAACCTCTTCATCCACCCTTCAACCCCCCCTCTATCCACTTATCCACACCTGTATATCTATCCCCAACACCTTCCATTTCAACCAGAAGACAGAATATACTCACCAGACTTTCTCTCATTAGCACAGAGATCAAACTCATAGATCCCATCAACTGAAAAAAAATAATATATATATATATATATATATATATATATATATATATATATATATATATATATATATATATATATATATATATATATATATATATATATATATATATATATATATATATATATATATATATATATATGGTGAAGCATGTGCGATATTCCCTTCTGGGGTATCACATTTTGAGGCTATGGAAGGAGAATTTATGTCACTTTTCTCGAGAATGGATGGGTAGATAGGGAAATTGATATGGGGGAAGGATTAATGAATCACTATTTTGATGCTTATTACTGAAATGAAAGTGAGAATCTAGTAAGTGGGCCAGAGGAGTAGACACAGAGAGAACGTTTCGCTCAGGACTGCAATTCATCAAACCTTGATAGAGCTCTATCTAGAGCTTGTATGAAATGACGAAGCTCTATATTACGTATCTATGTACCCCAAGAACTCAAATTTCCTGAAATATCAGCTCAAGGTATATACAAAGGGTCAAGTAATATTCGTAATCTAAGGGTATATTTACCCAAGTTAAAATATTCTTCCACGTCCAGAGAAAGTATTGGATCCAGAGTTTGTAGGAGACATGAATATTCCTGTGTTGGTATTGCGTTGTTTTGAGGTGTTGAGGTTGCTGTGTGGGTGTCGGGGTGTTGTTGGAGAGGGTTGGAGGTGTAGTGTTGGGGTGTGAAAGAGGTTATGTGGGGTGGTTGATATGTGGGGATGTCTTGCAAGTGTGGGTTTTGTGTTGGGGTGAGTTGTGTGGGGGTGGGTGAGAGGGTGTAGGTGTGGTTGTGAGGTGTAGTTGGGGTTGTGAGGGTGTGAGGTTTGTGAGTATGTTGGTGGATGTGGGTTGATGGGTGGGGTGCTGTGAGGGGTTGGTGGAATGATACTGTGGTTGAGTGGTGAGGGTGTTGTTGTTGCTGGGGTTGCAGGGAGTGTTGCAGGGGGTGTTGCAGGGGGTGTTGCAGGGAGTGTTGCAGGGAGTGTTGCAGGGGGTGTTGCAGGGGGTGTTGCAGGGAGTGTTGCAGGGAGTGTTGCAGGGAGTGTTGCAGGGGGTGTTGCTGTTGTTGTGGTGGTTGCAGGGAGTGTTGCAGGGAGTGTTGCTGTTGTTGTGGTGGTTTCTGGTGTTGCAGGGAGTGTTGCTGTTGTTGTTGTGATTGCAGGGAGTGTTGCAGGGAGTGTTGCTGTTGTTGTTGTGATTGCAGGGAGTGTTGCAGGGAGTGTTGCTGTTGTTGTTGTGATTGCAGGGAGTGTTGCAGGGAGTGTTGCAGGGAGTGTTGCAGGGAGTGTTGCTGTTGTTGTTGTGATTGCAGGGAGTGTTGCGGGGAGTGTTGCAGGGAGTGTTGCTGTTGCTGCAGCTGTAGTTGCTGCTGCTGTTGCTGTTGTTCCTGTTGCTGTCGTAACTCTTGCTGTTCCTGCTGTTCCAATTGGTCTTCCCGTTGCCCTTCCCACTGTTGATACCGCCGTTCCAGCCGTTCATGCTGAGAGTAACACTGCCCATACTGTTGCCGCTCCCGTTGATACTGTTGTTGCTCCCGTTGATACTGTTGCTGCTCCCGTTGATACTGTTGCTGCTCCCGTTGATACTGTTGCTGCTCCTGTTGCTGCCGTTGTGAGCCGAATAATGCAACAGAACTGAGGGTCGTCCCAAACGTGTGTTTCCCCTTATTAAACCCTAAAAGTAAACAGATTATTATTATTATTATTATTATTATTATTATTATTATTATTATTATTATTATTATTATTATTATTATTATTATTATTATTATTATTAGTGTGTGTGTCAATACGCATATCATTATTTTTTCAGAGTGGTGGAAGGGATTCGAACCTGTGGTATGATCAGGAAGGTACCTGATTTCCTGTTCCTGGCTGTACTGTTGATCTGATGGGCGGTAGAGACACAGTCTGACTTCCACAGGTTCACTGATAGTCAGTGTCTTGTACCTGGGCGTCCTGGGGAGAGCAGGAGGAGGGTAGTCAGAGAGCCTTCTGATTTACTTTTCTTGACTACCCAAGGTAGGCAAGAATGTGGTTTCTCCCATTTACTCTCTCTCTCTCCCTCTATCTATCTATCTATCTATCTATCTATCTATATATCTGTCTATCTATCTGTCTTTCTATCTATCTATCTATCTATCTATCTGTCTATTTATCTATCTATCTATCTGTCTATCTATCTATCTATCTATCTATCTATCTATCTATCTGTCTATCTGTCTATCTATCTATATATCTATCTATCTGTCTGACTATATATCTATCTATCTATCTATCTATCTATCTATCTATCTATCTATCTATCTATATATCTATCTATCTATCTATCTATCTATCTATCTATCTATCTATCTATCTATCTATCTATCTGTCTGTCTGTCTGTCTATCTATCTATCTATCTATCTATCTATCTATCTATCTATCGATCTATCTATCTGTCTATCTATTTATCTATCTATCTATATATCTATCTATCCATCTATCTATGTATATATCTATCTATCTATCTATCTATCTATCTATCTATCTATCTATTTACCTGGAGAGAGTTCCGGGGGTCAACGCCCCCGCGGCCCGGTCTGTGACCAGGCCTCCTGGTGGATCTATCTATCTATCTGTCTGTTTGTCTGTCTGTCTGTCTATCTATCTATCTATCTATCTATCTATCTATCTATCTATCTGTCTATTTACCTATCTATCTCTCTCCCACCTACATAATGCACTTTACTCCCTAATCTAGACAAAAGTATTTAGATCTATCAGCAGATAGACTGACTGTGGTATGTCCTCACCTCTCTCTCTCTCTCTCTCTCACTCTCTCTCTCTCTCACTCACTCTCTCTCAGCTTACCTACAGATGATGGCACACCTGCGGTGGACCTCCAGGATGGTACACTGGTTCCTCCAGTCTTCAAAGTAGATAGATCTATCAGCAGATAGACTGACTGTGGTATGTCCTCACCTCTCTCTCTCTCTCTCACTCTCTCTCTCTCTCTCTCTCTCTCTCTCTCTCTCTCTCTCTCTCTCACTCTCACTCTCACTCACTCTCTCTCAGCTTACCTACAGATGATAGCACACTTGCGGTGGACCTCCAGGATGGTACACTGGTTCCTCCAGTCTTCAAAGTAGATAGATCTGTCAGCAGATAGACTGACTGTGGTATGTCCTCACCTCTCTCTCTCTCTCTCTCTCTCACTCACTCTCTCTCACTCTCACTCACTCTCTCTCAGCTTACCTACAGATGATAGCACACTTGCGGTGGACCTCCAGGAGGGTACACAGGTTCCTCCAGTCTTCAAAGTAGATAGATCTATCAGCAGATAGACTGACTGTGGTATGTCCTCACCTCTCTCTCTCTCTCTCTCACTCTCTCTCTCTCTCTCTCTCTCACTCGCTCTCTCTCAGCTTACCTAAAGATAATAGCACACTTGCGGTGGACCTCCAGGATGGTACACTGGTTCCTCCAGTCTTCAAAGTAGATAGATCTGTCAGCAGATAGACTGACTGTGGTATGTCCTCACCTCTCTCTCTCTCTCTCTCTCTCTCTCTCTCTCTCTCTCTCTCTCTCTCTCTCTCACTCACTCTCACTCTCACTCACTCTCTCTCAGCTTACCTACAGATAATAGCACACTTGCGGTGGACCTCCAGGATGGTACACTGGTTCCTCCAGTCTTCAAAGTAGATAGATCTGTCAGCAGATGGGGAGATCAGGTATATCCCTTATCTCTTCTTCTCCTCTCTTCTCTCTCTCTCTCTCTCACTCTCTCACCTTCTCACTCACTCTCTCTCCAGCTTACTCACAGATGATAGCACACTTGCGGTGGACCTCCAGGATGGTACACTGGTTCCTCCAGTCTTCAAAGTAGATAGATCTGTCAGCAGATAGACTGATGTAGCATGTCTCACCTCCTCTCTTCTCTCTCTCTCTCTCACTCTCTCACTCACTCTCTCAGCTACTCCACAGATGATAGCACACTTGCGGTGGACCTCCAGGATGGTACACTGGTTCCTCCAGTCTTCAAAGTAGATAGATCTGTCAGCAGATAGACTGACTGTCCCCTCACCTCCTCTCTTCCTCTCTCTCTCTCTCTCTCTCCCTCTCTCTCTCTCTTCTCTCTCTCTCTCACTCTCACTCACTATTCCTGCTCCACACCTGATGATTGCACACCTGCGGTGGACCTCCAGGATGGTACACTGGTTCCTCCAGTCTTCAAAGTAGATAGATCTATCAGCAGATAGACTGACTGTGGTATCCCTCCACCTTCTCTCTCTCTCTCTTCTCATCTCTCTCTCTCTCTCTCTCTCTCTCTCTCACTCTCACTCACTCACCTCTCAGCTTACCACAGATGATAGCACACCTGCGGTGGACCCTCCAGTGGATGGCACACTGGTTCCTCCAGTCTTCAAAGTAGATAGATCTATCAGCAGATAGACTGACTGTAGAGCAGCCTCTCCTCTCTTCTCTCTCTCTCTCTCTCTCTCTCTCTCTCTCTCTCTCTCTCTCTCTCTCTCTCTCTCTCTCTCTCTCTCTCTCTCTCACTCTCTCTCACTCACTCTCTCTCAGCTTACCTACAGATGATAGCACACTTGCGGTGGACCTCCAGGATGGTACACTGGTTCCTCCAGCCTTCACAGTCTGACATCCACACTTCGATGTCTCCTGGAAGTCAGTCAGGACAAATTGGGGGAATTTGTCACTCAGGTGAGCTGAGGTGAAGCTCTGAGTGGTTGAGTGATATGTGTTAAAGCTCTACACAGAGTGAAACATGACTTGATAAAGCTCTACACTGAGTGAAACATGACTTGATAAAGCTCTACACAGAGTGAAACATGACTTGATAAAGCTCTACACAGAGTGAAACATGACTTGATAAAGC